>NC_134400.1:110082704-110162672 GCF_050003625.1 Haematobia irritans
ATATATATATATATATATATATATATATATATATATGTATATATATATATATATATATATATATATATGTATATATATATATATATATATATATATATATATATATATATATATATATATATATATATATATATATATATATATATATATATATATATATATATATATATATATATATATGTATATATATATATATATATATGTATATATATATATATATATATATATATATATATATATATATATATATATATATATATATATATATATGTATATATATATATATATATATATATATATATATATATATATATATATATATATATATATATATATATATATATGTATATATATATATATATATATATATATATATATATATATATATATATATATATATATATATATATATATATATATATATATATATATATATATATATGTATAATATATATATATATATATATATATATATATATATATATATATATATATATATATATATATATATATATATATATATATATATATGTATATATATATATATATATATATATATATATATATATATATATATATATATATATATATATATATATATATATATATATATATATATATATATATATATATATATATATATATACATATATATATATATATATATATATATATATATATATATATATATATATATATATATATATATATATATATATATATATCGAGCGATAAATCATAAATAAACTTTTGCGAAGTTTCCTTAAAATTGCTTCAGATTTAAATGTTTCCCATATTTTTTTTTACTAACATTGTGTTCCACCCTAGTGCATTAACCGACTTAAATTTTGAGTCTATAGATTTTGTAGAAGTCTATCAACACATTTGACGGATGTGATATGGTATCAAAAATTTAGATCTATAAAGTGGTGCAGGGTATAATATAGTCGGCCCCGCCCGACTTTAGACTTTCCTTACTTGTTTTTATAATAAAAATATAAATTGATCAGTTTTTATCAAAGACAATAGGATGAAGAAGATGTGAAATTTGCAGCGTTTGGTTAGACACATTAAAAACAAACAACAAATAAAAATAAAAAGAAATTATGAGCAGGAATTACCTTGGCATAAGAGGGAAAATGTAATTATTTATTGTTCAAAAGGTAACATTGTTTTCATCTAAAAAAATAGAGTTTTCCTCAAATAGTTATTTAAAAAAAAAAATGCTACATGTATGAATCTAGCGCCATAAATCCAAAATTTGGTATGATACAACCCAATTTCCTCATTTTATTTTCTCTATTGTCTTTGGTTGTTATTGAAAAGTCAAGCAAACTAAACGATGTTGTGACTACACCCAAAGAAGTTTGTTGGTGGACACAGTTGTCACACTCTTATTAGATACCAACATTATCTTACATTATAAAACAATTTTTAAATACTACGAATATTTTACACTTGTTTAATTGAGGTTTTTTAATTTAACTACAATTTTAATTGAAATAAAATAAATAAAATAAAATGAATATATCGATTTCTGAATCTATAAACGATTAAAAACAATAGTTTTCTGTTTATCGATTAATACTAGAAGCTAAGGTCGTCTAATCGATTTCCAACTGCAAAATAAAAAGGTTAACTTTCCAAATATGAAGACAACGAAAAGTCGACTCTTACAAAATTGTGATTACATTCGAAAATAGGAAGTGATAGTTTAACTACAATATGGCAATACTCTATTTCCTTTTGCATTATAGCAAACAAAAATACTATTTCAACAACAAAAGAACTATAGTAGCAATCAATATCTCTCAACGTTATTTGTTGTACAATATAGGGAATCTATGTATATTTTTTAACAACACCAACAAAAGCAACAAGATATATTACTAAAAAAAAACAACAACAAAAATAACAACATTGTACCTGAACAGCTAGAGTATTTCTTTCATAGCAAAATAAAATGAAAATATAAAATAACAACAAAGGCAAACAAAGTATAGCCTCAGAAGAAAACTTCCTAAATTTTGAGCTAAAATATAAATATTTAAAAAGAAGCTATGTTGTACTTTAGGAAAAATTACCAGAAAAAGCAACAAACAACTGAAATGCAACTAAGATAGGGAATCAACAACAAACATATAATAAGAACTAATATGGCAAAACAACAATTTTAAAACGCTACGACCAAGATTCAATCTAAAAAAAAAAAAAAACAAACGGAATAACAAAATTTTCAATACAATGTAAGACTGAAAATGCACAACAACAGACAAACCAACTAAAAACGTTTACCAATCCAACCATTAAACGAAATAAGCTAGGCTTATAAAATAACACATATAAATACGCAAATAACGTTGCCAGACATAAAATAATGGTGTAATGAAATGTTGTGCAAAATGTAGGGGGCAGCAATTGGAACAAAAAAAACTAAAAAAAAACTAAAAACTGTTTAAACATCACAAAACCAACATAAGGATTTCTATATTGGTTACTTATAATTCTACATAATCTAAATTATCATATACACATCATACAATTACTTCAGATTAATCTTAAAAGGTTTTAATAATTTCAATTAGACGAAGATTATTACTAATTTGACCGAAAATTATTACATATTTCATCTGATGTAAATATATTTTAGTCATTATTGTTTTATTCTTATTTTTATGTTATAGAGATTTTTTCATTGAGATTTTTTAATAATAGCATATAATAAAGTTTGATGTGGACCTATTCGAATCTTTATAATCATATATCATCAGCCATCTGCGAGTAATTGTATTGATCCGGCATATCGTAATCATAAATCCAAGAAAAAAAAAACACATTTAATTTAATTTTCAATTAAATGTGGTTTCGCATTTTTTGTGGCCCGCTGCTCCAATTCGGTTATATTATAAGCATCCTAGTCAAAGTATCATAAAACGTGAGCCCTAATTATAGAAATAAAATCGGTCGGAATTCTATTATAACCTAATGTTATAGCTCTAGAAATATCTGTGGACGAGACGCCTTTGTATCTCAGATTTTGATGTCATTGGTGTTAAATGCCAAAGTATTCTGTTTTACACAGCGCATACCTGTTTCAGCCACGGTTGCCATAGTTGGTAGAATTCTACTAAAAGTCGTAGATTTTTTTCTGTTTGGTAGATTGATAGAATTCTTGATGTTTTGGTAGGTTTTGCAAAATATTCCAATTAAGAGGTACTTCAATTTTTTATAAAAATTAATTTTTGACAAAATTTTGCAAATCTTTTCTATTAAATTTTTGCCAAAATATTCTATAGAAAGAAAGTTTTGGCAAAATTTTCAATAGAAATAGAATTTTGCCATAATTTTCAATAGAAATAGAATTTTTCAAAAATTTTCAATAGAAATAGAATTTTGGAAAAATTTTCAATAGAAATAAAATTGTGCAAAAAATTTGTATAGAAATAAAATTTTGACAAATTATTCTATAGCCATAAAATATTAACAAAATTATTTATAAATTAAATATAAAACATATCGTTTGAATAAAAAAAATTAATACTTACCACAAATTTGTTCAACAACTTCGAAATAAGTTTTTTTTTTTAATTTGTTTGATATTTGGTGATTTTTTTTTCAAATTTTGGTAGATTATTTTTGGCACGAGTGGCAACTGTGGTTTCAATCCATCCCTAATCATACAATCGAGCTGAACTCATTTTTCTATTAAATATTCCCGGAGATTTTTAATAGAAATTTATTTAATTTTATGACTACGATCCAAGTTCAAACACGATTTCTAATTCTCTCCAAATTTCTTTTGGTAAATTTTATAGAAAAGTTTTAGAGGACTTTGTTATATGTTTTCAATGCAATCAAAATACTTTCTGCGAACATATATAACACTTCTTTTTGGATATGTGATAATGGTAAGCCCAAACTTGTTTCCATCCCAACGAATCATTTATTAAGCCATTAAAAACTAAAATTCCGTAAAATGAATATCATAATTTTAATTGTCATGAACCAATCTGAAATCCAGAATATCATATATGTTTTGTTTTCAAATGAAAATCTACACCAGAAATGATCAGAATATTAAACAATAATTATTTTTAGTACTCCGAATGTCATTTATTATATTCATTCCATAGAAAAATAAAAAAAAACTGCAGTTTTACTTAAAACTAGAATTATTTTTGAATAAACAAGAAAAAAAGCATGTTAATATTTTTTTATTATTATTATTAAATTCAATAATGTAATTTTCAATTTTATTTTAAGAAAAACAAAAATACGAAACGAAGCAAACAATTTTTACGTTGTAAACCTCCAACAAAAAATGAGGGCTTACATTTGATCACAAAAAGCAAATATATAAATTCTCAAAAACGTGGAAAATTTAAACAAGTGTATTAACAATTTGAAAAATACTAACAATAACAAAGTACTTGAGTTGAGATAATATAAAGGGTTATGGTTGTTCGCAATATTAACAGGGATATCGATTTTATGAATATTTCAAAACAAATTAATTCAATTTTAAAGAGATGGTTTTGGTAAACGATATACACGCGCAGAGAAGCAATATGATCACCGCAAACATGTTTCAAGAGCACTACGGGAAACATGTAACATGCTTGTTGCAACCATGTTATGTTCTCGAAAATTATGTATCTCACCTCGGCAAGCATGTTATGTTTGATGAGAAAAGAATATTTTTGCGACAAAAATGTTACATGTTTTCTGTGAAAAAGTAACATGGTGAACTTGAAACATGTTTGGGGTGATCATATTCCTTCTCTGGGTGTATATAGTCTAAATTAAATTACTTTATTTTTGTGTGAAATATTTCAGTAATTTTATTATAAATTTATTTGTTTATTCAGTCATCAATACAAAGGAAGACCTAATATCCATTTATTGTAGTAAAAAACTTATTAATCTATTGTTTTTTGTTTACTTTTTTTTATTTTATGAATTTAATCCCGATACTTTTGGCTTAAATAGTTTTTGATATTCATTTTACACTAAATTGTATACAAATTCTATCAACATTCCTGTGGTAGACATTAAAAACAATAGAAGCGGAACAGAGGCAAATGAGTTTAAAGACGGAAATTGGTACATACTTGTCGTTCCACAAATTAAACTAAGAATAAGATTAATGGTATAGAAAAATTGGGTAAATGTTTCTTTTCCGTAAAAAACTCTCATTACCAAATAATCTTGGAGGTAACTTGGTTCAAAATTGGTATGCAATTACTACTAAACGGAAATCTTGTTTATTTTCGCATGGGCATGTCCTACGCAGATTTTTCTCTTCTATTTTATTTTTTGATAGACATTTGAGCCATCGTCGTGCAATGGTTAGCATGCCCGCCTTGCATACACAAGATCGTGGGTTCGATTCCTGCTTCGACCGAAGACCAAAAAGTTTTTCAGTGGTGGATTATCCCACCTCAGTAATGCTGGTGACATTTCTGAGGGTTTCAAAGCTTCTCTAAGTGGTTTCACAGCAATGTGGAACGCCGTTCGGACTCGGCTATAAAAAGGAGGTCCCTTGTCATTGAGCTTAACATGGAATCGGGCAGCACTCAGTGATAAGAGAGATGTTCACCAATGTGGTATCACAATGGACTGAATAGTCTAAGTGAGCCTGATACATCGGGCTGCCACCTAACCTAACCCAACCTAACCTAGACATTTGATTGTAACCAATGTCCAATCAATTATAAGAAAATGTCGTGAAAACCCAGGAAACTCATTAGAACAAGAACTACGGGGGAAAAACTATAAATAAAATATGTATTAATATAAACTTTAATTTATTTTAATATGAACAATATCGAAATATAAAATTTTGAAATAGTTGTCGATACAAAAGCTCATAGTAAATAATAATCAGTTCTTGTTTAGACAGCGTCCCATTCATATATGTAATTGATATTCCTTTTGTTTTGAACATTTTTGTTTTTCTCCGAAAAAAAAAAATGAAAAAAATAAATTTTCTAAATTTTTAAAAAATCAAAAACAATCGTTCAAAGACAATAGAGAAGGGAAAGTGGGAAATTAGCCGCTGAGACTAGTTTTGTTCTACGAAATAAACTAACAGTAAGAAGAACTTAGAGACAGGAAATTACTTAGAAATTTAATTTTTTATTTGTGAGTTTTTCATTAAAACAATAAATTGGAATTGGCGAATATGTATGTATGGACCTAGAGCTTAAATGCAGCATCTAATCTCTATTGTCTTTGCTTCAAATATATATTTTTGTCAATAAACTACTACATATTTTGAAAATTTTAATTTTGTTTGCCTAAAGAGTAGTTTCGGAGAAACAAACAAAAAACTGTTGTGTTCATATACACTAAGACTTTTAGGGATATGATACTGCATTTCTCTAAATCACTTCCCTAAAAAAATGAACAATCAAAGAATATCTGATCAAGTATTTTGAAAACTCAAATACACTTGTGTATTGTAAAAGTATGCAATCAATATTTTTTCTACAAAAACAAAGAGTAAAACGTCTATCTATAACTATTTTCTAAAAAAAAAAAACAAAATGTTAAGAACAGCAAGTAAAAGAAGATAAAGAAGAATTAAACAACACCTAAGAATACAAATGAGGACTTCTCTTTTGAAATACAATCTCAATAATGAGAGTCCCTAAAAGATCTGTGATATTAAATTACAACAAGAACAACAACCATGTTAATATAACTGTGAAACATCAATCACAAAAATTAAAACAAATTGTTGCTATATAGATACATATATATAATATATATACATAATACATATTTAAAGAACAACAAACAAACATCTCATATATATATGGCAAAAAAAAAACTGTACCAATACAACTAAATGTATGTATATGTATTTTCAAAAGAACAAACAAATCTTAAAATTGTATAAAACAACATTAACATCCAAACATTGTTATCCATACTAATAGCAGGGAAATATAAAAGCAAATAAACAAAATGGGAAAAAGCTAATTGCATAATTTTAGGGATAAAATAAAAGTTTTTGTTTTTGTGACAAATGACTAGCTAATTAACTAGCACTTATATAAGCATAAGCATGTATGAATTAATGATTGTATGAGTAGTTATGTATTTCAATATAAACGATTTCATGCACATTTATTGAAACAAAAATCATTACGGCGTTGTCATGCTATTTGGCCCCACACGCCCCATTTTGGACAGATAATCTTTATGTTGCTCTGTGTGCTCTTTTTTTTTGCATATGTGAGAAATTTTCCATAGCTTCTAGTGAGTGAGCTTCGAGATAGCGAGAGCTAATCTTGATTCATATCCATTTTTGTTACAACTTTCCAACGATTTGGGGTCCATATCCATGTGGGTGGCATGTGATCCTTGAAATCTATATAAATGTGACGTTCAAATTTGTCTGCAAAAATTTTTTTAATCGTATTATCGTTATTGTAAAGGTATGTAGTTTAGGTATAAAAGCCGATATTTATGCCCTGTTTCTGTATATCGAACGAAAACCCGTTCGAAAGAAAGGCAGTCACTCGAATTCGAATGAAATTGGGTTTTTATATTTTTGAAAGTTCGTTTCGTTTGTATGAGAATATATTGATTATCAAAAATTAGTATTTTCAAATTTTTGGCCTGAGAATTCAATCAAATGTTAACAATCTTTTTACTTTTTTCTTGACACTTATTGTATATGTTCGTTCAATGCTCGACAACAAAATATGGAGTGACTTGCCTTTCGAAATAGAAGAACAAAAATCAAATTTCTTTCGTTTGGAATACGAAAGAAAGCTTTCGTTCTATATACAGGAACAAGCCATTAGTGCCCTATAACACATTTTAAAGCAAGAAATTTTGCTGATTTGATCACCTCCTTCAATTTTATTTATTTAAAATGTGTTATTAAATCGTGAAAAATATTATTTTTCCTTGAAACCGCGAACTTAGCAGATAAATTACTAGCCCAATTCTGAATAACAACTCCCTGTGCATTTTTCCCTATTTCCCCCTGTTCCCCTATTCTAAACAAAATCTCCCCGGGGAATTTTTCTCGTTTCCCTTATTCCGAACCAACTTCCAAAATGGGAAATTTTTTCCTTGGGGAAAAATTGGTATTATAAATGACAACAAAAAGGGAAAAATTATGACACTTTTTGGGAATAATCCCCCCAAAATTATCAAGGGAATTGTAACCAGAGATGGTCTGTATTAAACTTTTTAAGGTTTGCGACTGTTGCAACGTTGTAAACGTCGTAAACGTCACATACGCGTCGTAAATGTAGAAAAAGTAGCAAACGTCGCAAACTCCAAATACTTCAGACCCTTCAGGTAGGCAGCGAATGATATCCAAGATGATGATATATGCGAAGAAGTTTCTCAGGAATAAAATTATTAACGAGTTAAAAAAACTTGAGAATATAGTTTTTCTCATGTTTCAATTGCACCCAGAGAAGGAATATGATCACCTCAAACATGTTTTAAGAGCAAAATGTTATTTTTGGGTAGTGACCATGTAGCATGGTTTTCGCAACCATGTTATTTTCTCGGAAATCATGTATCTGATTTCGGCAAGCAGGTTATATTTGACATTTCAGTGACAAACATGTTACATGGTCACCATACAAAAATAACATTTTGCTCTTGAAACATGTTTGAGGTGATCATATTCCTTCTCTGCGTGTGGAAACTCGAAGCCAAAATTAACATACTACACCCTCAAAAAAAATCGCCTCTTTAACATATGTTCCAAACATATTTTGCAGGAAGCACATATATTATTGGATACTGCCGAAACATTAATATGTTTGTTTTATGTGAACATATTATATGTTTGGAAACATTTTGAGCCCAAAAATATTATATGCTTGGAAGAATTTTTCCCAAAGACGATTGTGCTCATTCCCTAACATACTCGTTATTTTCACTTCCACGAAATATTTTAATTCTTGGCACCCTTTTCTGTAATACAAATAATGTTGAAGAAATTATTCACTTTTATAATTTTTTTAAATTTTACCTTTCGCCTGCACGGAGAATCGAACCGAGTACCATACAGTTTGTAAGCCAACACACTATCCACCAGCAGATAATTATCGTTATAAGTTACATTTATATAGCATAGTTTGCAGCGCCCACGAGCCCATGCAAACATAACATTATTTAACAGAAACATACATTTGTTTGCCACGTGGAGCAGTGGCTAGCATGTCTGCCTTGCATGCAAAGGGTCGTGGGTTCAATCCCTGCTCCGACCGCCACTTTTTTTTGTTTTTTTTTTTTTTTTTTTAATTTACACATTTATATTTATACTATATTAAATTTTTATAATAAAACTTCGAAATGTGGGTTATTAAAGATTTATAGTCATTAACAGTGCTTGATATAAACGAAATTGACTGATGTTTGGATAAAATATTATTTTTTATTGCAAAAATAACAAAAAACTGTTTTTGGTACAAAACTTTAAAATTTGGAAGGAATTCAAAAACTAACAAAAGAAGAACGTGGAGTCGAGTATAAACATACATAAATAATTTTATAATATAAATATAAATTTATTTAGGCGTGAGCAGTTTTTTACTAGCATTTAACACCATCGGTCTAAAATGCCTTTTATTTTTTTTTTAATAATTCATTTTAAAGAAAATAAAATTTTTAAATTGTTTTAGCTGCAAAACTCGAACTTAATGCCCGCTTTTATATTTGAAGGTGTCCGTCAACTCCTCTTGGACTACTTATTAGTAAAGAGCAACTAAACTTTGTTGTTATACATTTTACTGTGTAATTTTTCACTATTTCTTCCTTATTTCATTTTACTGTCCCAACTCTAAAAAGAGTATAGTGCCCTTTCGTTATTTTTATGAAGACCCCTCATTTATTTTAACGAACCAAGAAAAAAATTGTGCCCATAATGCCAAAATGATAAACAAAACACATGTCCACACATACAGAAAATGCTGCTCTCAAGGCGAAAACACAGGCTTTTTTTCAAATGTCTATTCTCTTGGTTCCGAATGTCCATTCTCTTTATTCAAATTAAATAATATTTAAACTTAAGCATATCAAATTTTTGGCCTTATTATAAAACAGTTTTCTGAAACAACATACAAGCGGTTTCACAGAAATTGTTCTCTTTTGATTCTTTCGCTGTGTTATGTTGATATCTTTTGTCAACTCTCCCGGTTTCCATCTCTATTTCTTTCTCTACACGCAAAAAAAAAACGTTTGGAAAACGTGTACCGAAAACGTTTTTCTTTTGTTAGAGTTTTTTGAATTGCTTCGAAAATTTTAAACTTTTATCACCAAAAAAATTCGTTTGTTACAAAATTTTTATTTTTTCAATAAAAAAAGTTATTTTTGAAACAACAACACAGTCCATTTCGTTTATATCAAACACTGTTCTTTTCTGACTTTAGGTCTTTAAGAAGACACATTTTACAGTTCAAAATTTAATATACTACAATGTAATTTTTTCGGAATCTTCCGAACATATCTGGAATATATGTAAAAAAAAAAAAACTTTGGTCGAAGCAGGGATCGAACCCACGACCCTTGGCATGCAAGTCAGACGTAGCAACCACTGCACCACGGTGCCAAACTAAATGTTTGTTTCTGTTAAATAAACTTTGTTTATTCGGTTCGTGGGCGCTGCAAGCTATGCTATATAAATATAACTTATATGGATATTTATCTATTGATGACCATAACAGGTACATAGCTCAGTGGTTAGTGTGTTGGCTTACAAAGTGCATGGTCCGCGGTTCGATTCTCCGTCCAGGCGAAAGGTAAAAAAAAATTAAAAATTTATAAAATCGTATAATTTCTTCTACATTGTTGGTATTACAGGAAAAGGTGTTAAGAACTAAAAAACATCGTGGATGTGAGAAAGATGTGAGGGAAAATGCAATTAGCAAGAAAAATATATTTTTTTTGAGTTTGTCCTTATGAAATTGTTTTTACATCCTGGAAAAGAATAAACGTTTATCACAAAAAGTATATACTTTTCTCCCAAATACACTTCCTTACAGCGAAAAGCAAATGAGAAATGAACTTTGTTTGTCTAAAATTTCGTTTGGGAGGAAAGAATTATTTTTTTGCGTGTATACTCTCTCTGTCGCTTTGAATAAAATATCACAACATATGTATGTTTAGTCGAAATTTGTAAATTTATACATGTTTGCATTCACACATATGATTTTTATGAAACATTCATGCCCCAAACATAATATATTCTAACATATTAACATAGATGTCCCAAACATTTAGTGTTAGTTTAGGAACATTACATGTTTGCACTTAAATATATTGTGTTTTAAAATTGTGCCCGAAACACATTTTGTTTATATCGGAACATATGAAAAACATATTTTTCTAAGAGTGTACAAACTACTCGATGATGCAGTAAACATGGCGGTCGGTACTCGCTCATAGTTAACCTTTCACAAATTACTGCAGAAACTGGAAGGAAGGAAAACTAATTAAGTCTTACATAAGTGAATTGCTGTTTAGGAAGAATTTTATAAAATAACTTTTTGGAGCCAATTTCCATACTAATTAAAAATTTTCAAAACTGTAGATGTAAATCTAGTAGAGCTTTGACTAAATACAATGTAAAGCATTTTTTGCATACCTTTTATCGGGGAGCTTAATTAAATTAAATTAAAAAATATTCACAATGTCTTTAATTCCAAAATAGGTTTTCTACACTAGGTTTAAAACTTTTGCGACATAGGTATTATACCGTCGTAAAGGTATGTCGCAAATGTCACAGTTTGCGACAGGCCAACTAAAATGCATCATTTCTCTATAATTTCAGGTAAAAAACCACAAATTAAAAGCAAAAAAATAAAAGAGATGATGGGATGCATCCAATTACTGAATCCTCATGGTCACATATCTGTACATATTTTAAAAATTCTTTTATTTAAAAAAAAAAAGGTTTTATATTTAAATTATAGTACCCCTTCCCGTTTTAATATAGATGCGTGTTCCTTAAAGGGGCTATAATGCGGACATGTATCCCGCTACAAAAACTAATGAAATTTTCATTTTTTCTTCTTCCGTTTTGATGAAATATGTCCACTTCGGGCATAGGTGTTCTTTAAATATATTTACGACTTCTTTAAGAACTTTGTTCAGGGTCACAGATATGTCTCGATCATTTCTTACGCTCCTTTTTGGTAGCCAAATTCGGCAAAGAAGCTAGCACTTAATCTTACTGGTGGGGATAATCCAAATGACTTGCGTTGAGGTGGTATGTGGACTGCTAACACGTCCAACAGGTATTTAAAGGCAGGCTTATTTACCCTATAATATTGTAACAATGGACTGAATAGTCTAAGTGAGACTGAGTCAAATCTAGCTGCCACTTTAACCCTATAATAAAGGGTGGTTAAAATTTCAAGGGCCGATGTTGATTTTGAATAAAACACAAACTATTTAGGAAATTATTGTAATTTTATTTTATTATGATATATTGGTATTACTCAATTATGTATGGAACAAAATATCGGCCAAATGGGCGCCGCGACCTCGGTGGCACACCTTCATCCGATGGTCCAAATTTTCGATGACGCTGAGGCATAATGGAGGTTCTATGCCGTTAATGTGTCGAATTATCTCATCCTTTAGCTCTTGAATTGTTGCTGGCTTATCGACGTACACATTTTCTTTCAAATAACCCCAAAGAAAAAAGTCCAACGATGTCAAATCACATGATCTTGGCGGCCAATTGACATCGGCATTACGTGAGATAACACGGCCATTGAATTTGTTGCGCAAAAGAGTCATTTTTTCGTTAGCTGTGTGGCAAGTGGCACCGTCCTGCTGAAACCACATATCGTCCACATCCATATCTTCCAATTCGGGCCATAAAAAGTTCGTTATCATCTCACGATAGCGAACACCATTCACAGTAACTGCCTGACCGGCCTCATTTTGGAAAAAATACGGCCCGTTGATGCCGCTAGCCCATAAACCGCACCAAACAGTCACTCTTTGTGGGTGCATTGGTTTTTCGACAATCACTATTGGATTCTCATTCGCCCAAATGCGGCAATTCTGTTTATTGACGAATCCACTGAGGTGAAAATGTGCCTCATCACTGAAGATGATTTTCTTTTGATTTGAACGACCATTTTCATAATAAGTTTGGATAACTTTAACACGTTGTTGGATTGTGTATCTCTCCATGGTTCAAATTGAGTAAGTCTGAAATAGAGAAATGTCAAATAAAATTCGGGAAAAAACTTGGCGTTTAGGTGTGGTTCACATTCAACATCGGCCCTTACAATTTAACCACCCTTTATTTGTGAAAGCTTTAAAAGCAAAGCATCCTATTAACTAAGTAACAACCTCTTCATGTACAAGTATGTAATTACAAAGATTCAGGCAACTCAAGTGAGTTAATGACATGGCGAAGCTTTCTTCTTTCTATTCTTTGGACATTGTTACGTTCCTCAGTTACTATCAGAAACAGTGCAACAAACTTTTTTTTACGTTTTTCGCGTTTAACTCATAATTTGTATTAAAATAAAACAGGTTGAAGTAAAACCGCTGACTTCGAATACTCTAAATTATTTCTCCCTTGTTATTCCCTTCCCCATTAGCGTAGCTAGACAATTTTCCTAGGGGGGGCTATAGCCCCCCTAGCTAAAAATTTATAGACTGAACTTATAGGTTCAATTAATGTTTTATTTCATAAAATTGAATAAAAAATTAGACATCAAAATAACTCGACAATTAATTTATTATAAAGCAACTAAAAGTAGTTCCACACTTTTCCCAGCAAAAAAATTGTGAGTTGTTCTAAAGGCACAACTTTAAAAGTACTTCCAAAAATGTCCTCAATTATTTTAACTACACAGGAAGTTTTTTTACTTTCATATTTTAATGTGTAAGTTTTTGTTTTCTTTTTTTTTCAAATAGTTAAAAAAAAGAGTAAGAATAAATAAATTGGTACAAATTATTCAAATTTTGCCACAAAACTTATAAATCCATGATAGAAAAATCGAAATTTTGGAAATTATTCGAGGAAAAACGTTTCAAACAAGCGTCAGAATGCATTAAAAATTATAAAAACAATATAAAAATTATTTATTTGGGAAAATATCACAAAACTTTTTAATTCACATTCAAAACACTGAATTCGGATATCACCTTAAGAAGTGATGCAAATGCAGTGCAACGGCTGTTGAAATGGTGGGCATTTGTCCTATGACAAGCTCATATTACATTCATTGCTTCTTTGCCAATTTTGCACCACTTCTAGACCCAAAAAGGACATTTTCACTACTTTTTTGGCAACGCTTTTTTACAGCATATATTAAGATATTCATTTATGAAAGAATAGTTTTAATGTCAATTACTATTTTTTAAATTAAATTGACTAAACTAAATCAATCATAAGTTCAACCACAGCTTTATTTCATAAATATCTGACTTCAAACATTGCCATCGGCAACTGCTACCACAACCCAAGTAATTCGATTGTTCATGAAAGTCTTTAGCGGAACTTTGTGCGATTGTATATACTTGTTTAATTTTTATAAAAATTAAAAAAACTATTGAAATTTATTGAAAAATGGAAAATCATAAATAGAGTTTCAAATTCTGGGGGGGGGCTAAAATTTTTCTGGGGGGGTCTAGGCCCCCTCCCCAGAGGCCTTCCTACGCTTACGCCCTTCCCCCCTACTGTTTAGAATAGAATTTTATTCCGGGGGAAAATTAATTCCCTGGAAATATTCAGAATTGGGCTAATTGTAATTATTCTATTCTATCATTATCCGGTTTTCTATTTTAATTTGAAAATACATGCAGTGTGTAAACAAAGGGAATTACTCTTTAGTCAATTTTTAAATGTTCATATTATTACACTGAATTATTAATTTTTGTTTTTACAATAATAAAAATGTTTCAAACTCATTTTCATTGATTTTTAAATTATACGGTCAAAAAATTAGGAATTTCTGATAAACCGAAAACCGGTTATTTGAACACACTAAATATAACCTTTTATCATAGTGTTACAAATCCATGTGCAAACTTTTGGTTTAGTATATCCAACCATTCTATCCGAGTTCGAAAAATCTGTAAATAAAAATTATCAAATATTATTCTCTGATTGCAATTCAATATTCGAAAGTTCTCGATCAATCTAAACTCAAAATCGACTTCGAACAATTTGGATTACGATTAAAAAATGTCGATATATGGCTCTTATTGCGATACCACACAATCGACACCATAACATTTATTGATATATTTATTTTTTGGCATTGAAAAAGTCCCATTTTTACAGTAAACACTATATAGTTGACAAATACGCTAATTCATTTAGAATCTATTATCAAATATTTCAATTTCTGTCATACATACGTACATAGATTTTGTTTTAATACTGTGCATAATATAGTTAATATTTGAAAAAGTAACAACAAATACCAAAATCAAACAATCACAAGTAACAACTATGAAATGCCTATCCAAATAATCAGTCGTTATATATAAGAAAAGTACACAAGAACAACACAGAAAATAAAATCAAGAAGCAAAATGCAAATGAAGTGTTTAAGAATCAAACCAACAAATAAACGAAGAAAATTGTTTAAAAAAAAACATACAACAAATGCAAATTATTCTTTTAGCAAATATTTACTTACTATTCGTATTCTATACTCCGTACAGATATTTAAATATAAATAAATAATTACTCGTAAAATGCTTATTATTATTAAAATGATAATTAGAATTATTAATAAAATCAAATCTCAATTCTTAATGAAACCCAACAAGACAACCATGATGTAAAATAAGGTGACATCGCTGAAACAGCTCTCTACAATTTGTTGATAAGAATGTTCTACAAATGTTGAGACATATTATTATTGTAACATTAAGAAAATTTAACCAATCTTATTGAATTCATGCTATACAATAGATATGGTTAAAAAATCTGCATATTTTTTTTTTAATAAATGTCAACTTTATAAATTTTGAAAACTTTCAGTCAAACCGGATATTCAAAATACTGACATTTGGAGAACAAACAAATTGTTTCTGTTACAGTTACTCGACCTTGCACAACCACGTGACAAATATAATGTCTTCTTCTGTCCAACAAACACACATAGAGAAATTTATAAAAACTATAACATTCAAAATGATTAAAATAGTACGTGTACGCAGAAAAATGAAATTGATTAATAAATAATTAAATTATTATTAAATAACTTTGCCATATATCAATATAATCTTAAGGAAAATCTATCAAAAAAACAAATAAGAAAATAATAGAATACTGCATGTATGTCTTTTTTAATAGACATCATATTATTAATAAATTTATTAATTTTCCTATAATTTGCTTAATAACAATTATCTAGATATCAATTATTTGCCTTATTACATTTGTTTTTATTTTTTTTTTATTGGTAACTTAAAACAATTAGAATATGAACAAATTAAACACAAAAAATTAATAAATGTTACTAATTATAATAATAAAAACAAAACAAAAAAATACAAAACAATGTAATCATTAATATTATTATAAATTTTCAATAATATCATGAATTGTAGTAAAAGGATATTGGAAACGAACGAAAGTTCTTGAAAATTGTAAATTAAAAAAAAAATACTTCTTAATAAATTGGCCAACAATCAATATATTTGTTTTATTTATCTATATCCAAAATTTAGTGACATGATAGCTGTCAAAACATGCTATTGGTTTACTCGCCTATGTTCCAATTTCTCCTCAAATAGTTTTCACTTGTCGCATTCACGTGAAACAAGAAAATCTGGTTTTCAGAAGAAAAATTTTAACATCAATATAGTATAATAATTGAAATGAGTACACGCAAAGAAAAAAAAACGTTTGGAAAGCGTGTACCGAAAACGTTTTTCTTTTGTTAGAGTTTTTTGAATTGCTTCGACAATTTTAAACTTTTATCACCAAAAAAATTCGTTTTTACAAAATTTTTATTTTTTCAATAAAAAAAGTTATTTTTGAAACAACAACACAGTCCATTTCGTTTATATCAAACACTGTTCTTTTCTGACTTTAGGTCTTTAATAAGCCACATTTTACAGTTCAAAATTTAATATAGTACAATGTAATGTTGAACATTTTTTCGGAATCTTCCGAACATATCTGGAATATATGTAAAAAAAAAAAACTTTGGTCGAAGCAGGGATCGAACCCACGACCCTTGGCATGCAAGTCGAACGTAGCAACCACTGCTCCACGGTGCCAAACTAACTGTTTGTTTCTGTTAAATAAACTTTGTTTATTCGGTTCGTGGGTGCCGCTATATAAATATAACTTATATGGATAACTATCTATTGATGACCATAACAGGTACATAGCTCAGTGGTTAGTGTGTTGGCTTACAAAGTGCATGGTCCGCGGTTCGATTCTCCGTCCAGGCGAAAGGTAAAAAAAATTAAATTTATAAAATCGTAAAATTTCTTCTACATTGTTGCTATTACAGGAAAAGGTGTTAAGAACTAAAAACCTCGTGGATGTGAGAAAGATGTGACGGAAAATGCAATTAGCAAAAAAACAATGTTTTTTTTTGAGTTAGTCTTTATGACATTGTTTTTACATCCTGGAAAAGACTATACGTTTATCACAAAAATAATATACTTTTCTTCCAAATACACTTTCTTACAGCGAAAAGCAAATGAGAAACGAACTTTGTTTGTCTAAAATTTCGTTTGGGAGGAAAGAATTATTTTTTTGCGTGTAGATCGTCCAAAAAAGGGAACTGATGAGGATGTGGAAATATGAAAACCATTGTGGACAACATTTTTAAATTTTCACACACCATAAAAAACTGCCCAGCAAAAAAAGCGTCGCCAAAAATGTAATGAAAATGTTCTTTTTGCATCCGGAAGTGGTGCAAAATTGACGCAGAGGCGATGAATTTAACATGGGCTTGTCATAGGACGGAAGTCCTCCTTTCAACAGCCGTTGCACTGAATTTGCATCACTTCTTTAGGTGTTATCCGAATTCAATGTTTTGGATGTAAATTAAAATATTCTGTGATATTTTGTCAAATAAATAATTTTTATAATTTTTAATGGATTTTAACGCTTGTCCGAAACGTTTGACCGTATATACTTGTTCATAATTGAGCTCTTGCACATTTTGGAATTTCATTGCTCATTCATTATACCCTGCGCCACACTGTGGAACAGGGTATTATAAGTTAGTGCATATGTTTGCAACACCCATTTTTTTGGTGTCTTTGGCAAAAATGCTCAGGGTGCGATATAGCGATGTCCGTCTGTCCGTGAACACATTTTTGTAATCAAAGTCTAGGTCGCAGTTTTAGACCAATCGACTTCAAATTTGGCACAAGTATGTGTTTTGGCTCAGAATAGATCCCTATTGATTTTGGAAGAAATCGGTTCAGATTTAGATATAGCTCCCATATATATATTTCGCCCGATATGGACTTATATGGCCCCAGAAGCCAGAGTTTTACCCTAATTTGCTTAAAATTTTGCACAAAAAGAACAATTAGTACTATAGTCAAGTGTGCCAAATTTTATTGAAATCGGTTCAGATTTAGATATAGCTCCCATATATATCTTTCGCCCGATATGGACTAATACGGTCCCAGAAGCCAGAGTTTTACCCCAATTTGGTTGAAATTTTGCACTAGGAGTACAATTAGTAGTGTAGTCAAGTGTGCCAAATTTTATTGAAATCGGTTCAGATTTAGATATAGCTCCCATATACATATATCTTTCGCCGAATTTACACTCATATGACCACAGTGGCCAATCTTTTACTCCGATTTAATTGAAATTTAGCACAGGGAGTAGAATTAGCATTGTAGCTATGCGTGCCAAATTTTATTGAAATCGGTTCAGATTTAGATATAGCTCCCATATATATCGTTCGCCCGATTTACACTCATATGACCACAGTGGCCAATCTTTTACTCCGATTTAATTGAAATTTTGCACAGGGAGTAGAATTAGCATTGTAGCTATGCGTGCCAAATTTGGTTGAAATCGGTTCTGATTTAGATATATCTCCCATATATAGCTTTTTACAAACATTGTGTTCCACCCTAGTGCATTAGCCGACTTAAATTTTGAGGCTATAAATTTTGTTGAAGTCTATAAAATTCTGTCCAGATCGAGTGATATTTAAATGTATGTATTTAGGACAAACCTTTATATATAGCACCCAACACATTTGACGGATGTGATATGGTATCGAAAATTTAGATCTACAAAGTGGTGCAGGGTATAATATAGTCGGCCCCGCCCGACTTTAGACTTTCCTTACTTGTTTCAATTCTCATTATACCCTAAACCACATACCCTGCCAGCATTTCAAAGATCCATTTCATCCTCATCGCTACCACAGACTCGTAAGTGACACTGCAACAATCGTCAAATGTGATAGTATTTTGTCATCACTATTCGCATGAAAGTATTTTGCCATCACTATTGTTACAAGGGGCATTTTATATTTTGTGAAACACCAAGCACAACTAGCTTCTTATAATTTATTTAAATAAAAACGATAATGAAGTGGTGAAAACATAGTTATTTCGTTTAAAATTGTGAAAAGTATATTGGTGAACAATTTTTGACTTTCCAAATGGAATAAAGTGATAGTTTTTCAAATATTTTTCCAGACACGCTGCCTCCATTGGGAATAAAAGCAATTGCTGATAGACGCTACAACATGTAACTTGCAACTTGTAACTCAACATCAATATTTTATTAATGCACAAAAATATGTTAAATGTGATGTGATAGTCGTATAAATGTTATATTTATGAGAATTTACAAATGTTTAATAAAAATAATAAACATCTAAACAATCGTGTTTTACTTGACCACAATGATTCTTTTACAACTATCTTAAAATGCACTTTGTCTGATTGTTTGAAGGGGCTCTTATTGGCGTCTTTCTAAATGTATCCAGAAGGGCACCTAATAATTGCACTCATGCGATACTTTTTTGTAGTAACTTGGCGTGGTACAACTTCTCAATAGTGACGGCGCTTTTCCGAGGAGTTTTGGATATCGTATACGACGGTTTTTGACGTAGTGGAGTTTCTCAGAAGCGCCCCCAAATTCAAAAAATGTTGGCAGGGTAGTGGTTAGGGTATAATAGTTTGATCTGCCAAAAAATGTGCCTACCAGAAATATTGATTTTATACCCCATAAAATATATAACTATCGACTCAGAATCACCTCCTGAGTCGATCTAGCGCTTGGTGTCCGTCCGTCCGTCTGTCCATGTATTTGTTGTTCACAGGATTCCGGTCGCAATTATTAACCGATTTTGAAGAAATTTGGTACAGGGAGTTTTAGGGGCACAAGGACGAACGCTATTGAATTTGGAAGAAATCGGTTCAGATTTAGATATAGCTCTCATATATATGTATCGCCCGATTTTTCTAAATTTGGCCATAAAACCCTTATTTATCAACCCATCTTACTCAAAGTTGGCTGAGTGTAATCTTCTATAGCACTAACTATATGTGCAAAAAATCATCGAAATCGGTTCAGATTTAGCTATAGCTCCCATATATATGTATCGCCCGATTTTTCTAAATTTGGCCATAAAACCCTTATTTATCAAACGATCTTACTCAAAGTTGGCTAAGTGTAATCTTCTATAGCACTTACTATATGTGCAAAAAACATCGAAATCGGTTTAGATTTAGATATAGCTTCCATATATATATGCATCGCTCTATTTTCCCAAATTTGGCCATAATACTCTTATTTATTAACCAATGTTACTCAAATTTCAAATTTTGATGTACTAGCCGATCCTATTTATACGCACTTGTAGCTCTTACATAAGAATATTGCTCGATTTTTACAAATTTTGATTTATTACCCACACTAATTGAACGATTTTCTCTTTTTTAATAATGGGCTCAATATTAGTGGCATACTAACTCCGTAGGTGCAATATCAATATAGCCAGTGTTGCTAGAAGTAGGGGAAATTCCCTATATGTACTGTTTTTCTAATATTTAGCGTCTTATAGGGACGTAGGGCCACAATGTAGGGACATTTTCACTCAACACAATTTGTAATAATTTTTACATTTTGGTGGCTCTAGAGGAGGAAATTAGAAGCCGGCAAGGCTTGATCTTTAACTATGTGTGGTAACAACAGTTACCACTCGTGCCAAAAAAAAAAATCTAATAAAATTTGAAGATTACCACAAATCTACCAAACAAATATTTCTATAGAAATTTTTGTCAAAACTTTATTCCTGTAGAAAATTTTGTCAACATTTTATTTCTATAGAAAATTTTGTCAAAATTGTATTTCTATAGAAATTTTTTTCAAAATATTATTTCTATAAAAAATTTTCTCAAAATTTTATTTCTATGGAATTTTTTCTCAAAATTTTATTTCTATAGAATTTATTGTCAAAATTTTATTTCTATAGAGATTTAACAAGAAAAGATTACTATTTTGGGTAGAATTCTACCAACTGTTGCAGGGAGCCACCGTGGTGCAATGGTTAGCATGCCCGCCTTGCATACACAAGGTCGTGGGTTCGATTCCTGCTACGACCGAACACCAAAAAGTTTTTCAGCGGTGGATTATCCCACCTCAGTAATGCTGGTGACATTTCTGAGGGTTTCAAAGCTTCTCTAAGTGGTTTCACTGGAATGTGGAACGCCGTTCGGACTCGGCTACAAAAAGGAGGTCCCTTGTCATTGAGCTTAACATGGAATTGGGCAGCACTCAGTGATAAGAGAGAAGTTCACCACTGTGGTATCACAATGGACTGAATAGTCTAAGTGAGCCTGATACCTCGGGCTGCCACATAACCTAACCTAACCTAACCTACCAACTGTGGCAACCGTGGTGGTAATACAAATTTATATTCAAAGTTATATACGTTGCATATTCATGTTTTAAGATAATAAAGTACTTAGAACCATTTTTGTTTTGTAAAATTTTTTAAATTTAACGAAAAATATTGTAGGGAAAATTGTATGGCAAAGTAGGGACCTTTTTTGTCCTTGTAGGGTAAACCGAACATTTTCCCTGGCAACATTGACTATGATCTATAGTCAGGTTGAGACAAAGCACCCATAAACATGTACCCCTTAATTTTCTTAAATATGCAACTTCGGTTTATCTCCCAGACCTATATCAATGTTATCACACAAATGTTTATGATTACTAATTCAGTAAGGGTGGTTTAGGGTATGATATAGTCGGCCCCGCCCGACTTTCTACTTTACTTACTTGTTTTCTTATAGTAATTGTGTCAGCTCTCGATTCTTAGCAGCATGTATTGTATTTGTTTCATCCCTGTATCCTGTCCAATATTGAATGTTTTTAAGCCAGTACATTTCTCTTCTGCCTCTGCTTCGGCGTCCTTCAATATTACTTTTTAATATAGATTGCACAAATTTGTATTTGTCATTTCTCATTAGATGACCCAAATATGCGACTTTCCTTCTCTTGACCGTGTTTAGTAGTTGTCTGTCGGTATGTATTCGTTTCAGAACTTCCTGGTTTGTAGTGTGGGAAGTATAGGGTATTTTCAAGATTCGTCGATAAATCCACATTTCAAATGCCTTAATTTTTTTCTCGTCTGCACTTTTGATGGTCCAGGTCTCCACTGAATAAGTAGTACATACCATATATAGCATTTAACGAATCGTATTTACGTTGCGAGATTTAGTTCGTGGTTTGTGAGTGCCTTTTTGTATTTACAGAATGCGTTTCTGGCCATCTCCACGCGGCGCTTAATTTCGTTACTTGTGTTCCATTGGTCGTTTAATAGAACTCCAAGGTATTTAAAGTTTTTGACCCGTTGGACCATTTCACCTTTGGTTTTCAATGTTGTTTCGTTTATACGCTGTTTTTGACTTACAACCATGTATTTTGTCTTTCTGATATTTATTTTGAGGCCATATGATTCACTTGTATGTGTGAGTTTGTCTAGAAGTTTTTGTAGACCAGATATACTACTAGCAATGATTGTGGTATCATCTGCATAACGTATGTTATTTAAAATTTTGCCTTGCACCTTTATACCAATTCTTTCTCCCTCTAATGATTCCTGAAATATTTTCTGGGAGTAAATATTAAAGAGGAGCGGTGATAATATGGATCCTTGCCTGACTCCTTTAACAGGTTGGCTGATAAGTCCCTGGTCTAACAAAGAAAAACACGTTTTTTGTCAAAATTCGTTTTTATTATTCAACATAGTTCCCTTCAAGAGCGATACAACGACCACGACGACCTTCCAATTTTTTGATACCATTTTGGTAGTACTCCTTCGGTTTTGCCTCAAAATAGGCCTCAGTTTCGGCGATCACCTCTTCATTGCAGCCAAATTTTTTCCCTGCGAGGTCTGAGAACAAGAAAAAGTCGCTGGGGCCAGATCTGGAGAATACGGTGGGTGGATATTTCTTCGTAGAAATGCTCAACCTCGTCGCTGTTTCGATCACATGAAGGAGCATATATTTATATGATGTTTATATTGAGGGGCTTTGCTGAAATTTTTATCATCATAGATCTTTCTGACATTGGATAAGATCCAATCACACATGCTGCAATGTGATTTTGAACAATAATTCCTACACCTCTTCTGTGTATTCCTTCCATATTTCCAGAGTGATATACTGATACATTTTGGGATTTAAAAACGCCGCATTCTGTCCACCAGGTTTCACTGACACCTGACATAAAGAGGTGTGTCGAAATGACACCATTTTCGACACACCTCTTTATGATCCTAAAATACCTCTAGATTTTTAATTTCAGGCAAATTGGATAAAAACTATGGTTTTTAAAAGTATATTTATATAGCCCATCTTCGAATTTGACCTGCCTGCAAACAAAAGACGAATCTGTGCCAAATTTCAGGACTATAGCGCCATTATTGAAGGCTGTAGCGTGATTACAACAGACAGACGGAATATCAGGAATAACAGGTTGGCTGATAAGTACCTGGTCTGACACATAGATGGCGTCGCTAGTATTAAATGCATATTATTTTTATATAGTACCAACCTTCAAATGGTCCGTATCAAAATTTGACGCCTGTAAGTCAATTAGTTTGTGAGATAGAGCGTCTTTTGTGAACCAACTTTTGTTATTGTAAAAAAAATGGAAAAAAAGGAATTTCGTGTTTTTGATAAAATACTGTTTTCTGAAGGGAAAAAATACGTTGGAAGCAAAAACGCACCGTGCCACAAGTCATTGAGAACGATGGCAAAAATTCATTAATTGGGCTTTGAATTTCTTCCCCACCCACCGTATTCTCCAGATCTGGCCCTCAGCGACTTTTTCTTGTTCTCAGACCTCAAAAGGATGCTCGCAGGGAAAAAATTTGGCTGCAATGAAGAGGTGATCGTCGAAACTGAGGCCTATTTTGAGGCAAAACCGAATGAGTACTAACAAAATGGTATCAAAAATTTGGAAGGTCGTTATAATCGTTGTATCGCTCTTGAAGGGAACTATGTTGAATAATAAAAACGAATTTTGACAAAAAAATGTGTTTTTCTTTGTTAGACCGGGGACTTATCAGCCAACCTGTTATATACATATACTTTATATAGTCGGAAATCGATATTTCGATGTGTTACACACGGTATGACAAACTTTTTATACTCCCATCACCATTCTATGGTGGTGGGTATAAAAAGGCCAGCAAAAAGCTAAATTTTTTTGAAAAGTAACATTTTGTATTGAAATTTAAAAAGTAAAAGCTTTATTTACTTAAAAAATCTAAATTATATTCATTTTAATTGAACTTTTGTGAGACTATGGCAAAATTAAAAAAATTTCTATCACTTTTTATTAATTGACTTACTCTTCCGAGTTTGTTTATGAACTTAATTTTTAAACCCTGATATATTCGAATAATGAATTGTTATTTTTTGTTTGTTTATATGTCTGCTTTATTTATATATTTATTCTTTACGAATAAAAGACGTTTGAAGTTATTTATTATGTACACGCACATTCATACATAATGAAATGGACTTAGGAGTAAGTATGAGCAATTTTTAATTCGATTTACGTCGTTTCGATTAACGTCGTCAAATTCCGGAACCAATCACGACGTAAATCGAGGGATTACTGTATTTTTCATGCTTATAAATAAAGTAAAATACAATCACCCTCAAAAAAAATCGCTTCTTTAACATATGTTCCAAACATATTTTGCAGGAAGCACATATATTATTGCATACTGCCGAAACATTAATATGTCTGTTTTATGTGAACATATTATATGTTTGGAAGCATTTTGAGCCAAAAATATTATATGCTTGGAAGAATTTTTCCCAAACACGATTGTGCTCATTCCCTAACATACTCGTAATTTTCAAATTTTTTAGTTATTGGCACCTTTTTCTGTAATACAAATAATGTTGAAGAAATTATTCACTTTTATAAATTTTTAAAATTTTACCTTTCGCCTGCACGGAGAATCGAACCGAGGACCATACAGTTTGTAAGCCAACACACTATCCACTGGGCTACGTAGCTGTTATAGTCACCAGTAGATAATTATCGTTTTAAGTTACATTTATGTAGCATAGTTTGCAGCGCCCACGAGCCCATGCAAACATTACATTATTTAACAGAAACATACATTTGTTTGCCACGTGGAGCAGTGGTTAGCATGTCTGCCTTGCATGCAAAGGGTCGTGGGTTCAATCCCTGCTCCGACCGAACATTTTTTTTTTTTTTAATTTACACATTTATATTTATACTATATTAAATTTTTTTAAATGAAACTTCGAAATGTGCGTTATTAAAGATTTATAGTCAGTAACAGTGCTTGATATAAACGAAATTGACTGATTTTTGGATAAAATATTATTTTTTATTGCAAAAATAACAATATTGTAATAAAAAACTGTTTTTGGACAAAACTTTAAAATTTGGAAGGTATTCAAAAACTAACAAAAGAAGAACGTGGAATCGAGTATAAACATACATACATAATTTTATAATATAAACATACATTTATTTAGGAGTGAACAGTTTTTTACTAGCATTTAACACCATCGCTCTAAAATTCCTTTTATTTTTCTTTAATAATTCATTTTAAAGAAAATAAACTTTTTAAATTGTTTTAGCTGTAAAACTCGAACTTAATGCCCGCTTTTATATTTGATGGTGTCCGTCAACTCCTCGTGGACTACTAAAGAGGAACTAAAGTTTGTTTTTTTTTTACATTTTACTGTGTAATTTTTCACTATTTCCTCCTTATTTCATTTTACTGTCCCAACTCTAAAAAGTGTATAATGCCCTTTCGCTATTTTTATGAAGACCCCTGATTTCTTTTAACGAACCAAGAAAAAAATTGCGCCCATAATGCCAAAATGATAAACAAAACACATGTCCACACATACATAAAATGCTGCTCTCAAGGCGAAAACATATGCTGTTTGTTTTTCAAATGTCTATTCTCTTGGTTCCGAATGTCTATTCTCTTTATTCAAATTAAATAATATTTAGACTTAAGCATATCAAATTTTTGGCCTTATCATAAAACAGTTTTCCGAAACAACATACAAGCGGTTTCACAGAAATAGTTCTCTTTTGACTCTTTTGCTGTGTTATATTGATATCTTTCGTCAACTCTCCCGGTTTCCATCTCTATTTCTCTCTATACTCTCTCTGTCGCTTTGAATAAAATATCACAACATATGTATGTTTAGTCGAAATTTGTAAATTTATATGTGTTTGTATTCACACATATGATTTTTATGAAACATTCATGCCCCAAACATAATATATTCTAACATATTAACATAGATGTCCCAAACATTTAGTGTTAGTTTAGGAACATTACATGTTCGCACTTAAATATATTGTGGTTTAAAATCGTGTCCGAAACACATTTTGTTTATATCGGAACATATGAAAAACATATTTTTCTAACAGTGATACAATTTGCATCGTGATTGGAAATTTTTTGTGAACACAATTCATAAAATTCCTCGATGTGTGTGATTCCTTGATTCTCTAATAATCCATTATAAAGAATATAAACTTTGTGAAAAGTTGATTTGAGGTATTCCCCATCAAGTTAATAAAATTTTCATCAAAGAGGTATACATTTATACTGTCTTTACTGATTTATTTTAGTTTTTAGCGGCTAAACTCGAACTTAATACCAATAAGACATAACATAAATTTTTGCAATAGAAAATAATTAATCAAGCTTGAGATCGTTTTTTGTATGTATTGGTTTTTTTATTTTTCAATATTTCGCAATTACATTGAATTGCTTCATCAGGAGTCGATCTACAATATAAGTGGTTTGATAATTTTTAATCATGATATGTAAGATTCTTTTTCAAAATTGTTTTTCAAATTGCAAATAATTTTAGTGGTTTATGCTAATAACAACTATTTGTTTTATTTTTGCAAATCTTGCAACACTGCCGTATCGAACATGAATAGAATTAGTTGCCTTTAATCGATCCCAAATTTTTATCAATAAATGAAAGGTAAGTCTTGGAAAATTTGGAGTATATCTTTATCAAGCAAATAATAAAATAAAAGATTTATTTTGGTATCATGTTTTTATGATGACGAACATAAAATCAAGAACAAAAGATTTCCTTTGCTTTCCAGGTAAAAATTGAGGTGAGTAGATTTTCCATCTGCGGGGCGAAAAGTAGCTTGCAATATTACCATGAGGGGACAATTTTCCCACCAGTTTTTCACGTGAAACCAAGAACATACCCGAATACTTTTCTCCCACGCGAAATTATAGACCAACGATGTTTGTACGACCTTCACTAATATACATAGGCTTGGAGAGATTACTAAAGCAAGCAATATGTGCAATGGAACCTACTAAATTACAATTTCAATAAATCCCTTCTTCTGTTGGTGCAATAAAGTTATGCAGATTATGGTTATTTTTACTCTGACGTAAGTTCACATTACTGACCTCCTGCCTCTGTTATTGTTCGACGCATTACATAAGTTAATATAACGCGTAGCTCGTTTACTTCCTTCAACGACGTAAAAACGTATGTATTTGTGTACCGTAAAGGCAAGGTCAATGGTTCAAGGACTTTTCCAAAAGCTCCTATAAAATTATAGTTCCCGCAATAAGAGCACATTTGTATGTTGTACTCTCTTTCTCGTTCTCCCTCTCTCTCTCTCTCTCTCTCTCTGTTTACATTGAAATTACATAATTGTGAAAGACTATACATTTACCGTCCCTTAAATTATGTTGGATAGTAGAGATAGGGAGACGACAAAAAATATGTGAAAATATCCCATATCACGTGGTGACGGCGATGGTAAACAATAAGAATTGTTTTTATGGATGCTTATGAGACTATTTGGCAGACTGCTCATGCTGTTTTGTCAATAGTGAAAAGTTTATGAAAGCAATCCCAGACATTGTGGTACCTCTTCTTTATTACGGTAACTCTATACACGTCGTTTGAATATTTATAATTTAGGGTACGGTTACACTAGGTAAATATTTTACCGAAATGAGTGTCAAACTTTTTTCCAGGAGCATTTTCGAAACATCTGGATACCGTTTTTGGAAAACACTCTTCTCATTATGTTATATGTATATCCAATATGAACTAATAATGTTTGCAGGTTTGACTGCGATGACGAATTCTCTTTTGATTTCTGTCAAATATTTGCCAGTGTGACCGTACCGTAAGTTATACCGAAATTTTATTCTGATTCAATCACGAAAATTATAGTATCAGTTACAGAATTAATTGGAAGTTAACCCTTCTTTGCAAGACATTGCATACATGCAATGTTAGTTTCTTGCCTGTCTAGCTCCTATTCTTTTATATATTTTACCATAATTTCTCTTCTTATGGACATTTTGGAAGCCGCAGATTATATTTGATAAGGATTTTATCCAGTATTGTAACAATTTCATTTAAATAAAGCGAAATTAAAATAAGTATAAGTATTTTGAGTTCCTCGAAAAATTTAATTTCTTTGTTGTAATATTATGGAACTTTCTTAAAATTTGTTAAAATGTAAATATAAAATGAAAGGTTTACTCTATTCTAAACGCTACGTATTAGTTTTGTAATACAAATTATACACGCAAAGAAAAAAAAAAACGTTTGGAAAACGTGTACCGAAAACGTTTTTCTTTTGTTAGAGTTTTTTGAATTGCTTCGAAAATTTTAAACTTTTATCACCAAAAAAATTCGTTTGTTACAAAATTTTTATTTTTTCCAATAAAAAAAAAATATTTTTGAAACAACAACACAGTCCATTTCGTTTATATCAAACACTGTTCTTTTGTGACTTTAGGTCTTTAATAAGACACATTTTACAGTTCAAAATTTATATAGTAATGTTCAACATTTTTTCGGAATCTTCCGAACATATCTGGAATATATGTAAAATAAAAAAAAAAAAAACAAAAAACAAAACTTCGGTCGAAGCAGGGATCGAACCCACGACCCTTTGCATGCAAGTCAGACGTAGCAACCACTGCTCCACGGTGCCAATCTAACTGTTTGTTTCTGTTAAATAAACTTTGTTTATTCGGCTCGTGGGCGCCGCAAGCTATGCTATATAAATATAACTTATATGGATAATTATCTATTGATGACCATAACAGGTACATAGCTCAGTGGTTAGTGTGTTGGCTTACAAAGTGCATTGTCCGCGGTTCGATTCTCCGTCCAGGCGGAAGGTAAAAAGAAAAATTAAATTTATAAAATCGTATAATTTCTTCTACATTGTTGGTATTACAGGAAAAGGTGTTAAGAACTAAAAAACCTCGTGGATGTGAGAAAGATGTGAGGGAAAATGCAATTAGCAAGAAAAAATTTTTTTGAGTTAGTCTTTATGAAATTGTTTTTACATCCTGGAAAAGAATAAACGTTTATCACAAAAAGTACATACTTTTCTTCAAAATACACTTCCTTACAGCGAAAAGCAAATGAGAAACGAACTTTGTTTGTCTAAAATTTCGTTTGGGAGGAAAGAATTATTTTTTTGCGTGTATTTACAAATGCTCTACGATGAATCATATCATATCTTCAATTTCATACGTTTTAGCCGATAGGAGCTGTCATTGCAAATATACCATATCCCAGCAAAAAAGCGTCGCCAAAAAAGTAATGATAATGTTCTTTTTGGATCCGGAAGTGGTGCATAATTGACGCAGAAGCGATGAATTTAACATGGGCCTGTCATAGGACGGAAGTCCTCCATTTCAACAGCCGTTGCACTGAATTTGCATCACTTCTTTAGTGTAATGCGAATTAAATTAAAAAATTCTGTTATATTTTGTCAAATAAATAATTTTTATATTTTTTTATAATTTTTAATGGTATCTAACGCTTATTGGAAACGTTTGACCTCAAATATTTTCAAAAATTCACAATTTTTTTAGATTGAATTTAGCATTTTTTCGACAAATGAAATTAAATGATTTGTACCATTTTATGAATTCTTACTCTGTTTTTAACCTATTTGAAACAAAAAAAGTTAAAATTACCCATTAAAAGTATGAACAAATCAAGTTATAAAAAATTGAATTAAAAGAACTTCCTGGGTAGTTAAAATAAAGAAGATCAATGGGAGTGCATCTTCTGGAAGTGCTTTTAAAGTTGTGCCTTTGGAAGAACTTCCAATTTTTTTTGCTGGGATGTTATAATTGCATATGTGCAATGTCATGCATTCAATCCATTTTTATACCCTGCGCCACAATGTGGAACAGAGTATTATAAGTTAGTGCATATGTTTGCAACACCCAGAAGGAGACGAGATAGACACATGGTGTCTTTGGCAAAAATGCTCCGGGTGGGCTCCTGAGTCGATATAGCCATGTCCGTCTGTCCGTGAACATATTTTTGTAATCAAAGTTTTAGTCCAATCGATTTCAAATTTGGCACAAGTATGTGTTTTGGCTCAGTATAGAACCCTATTGCTTTTGGAAGAAATCGGTTCAGATTTAGATATAGCTCCCATATATATATTTCGCCCAATATGGACTTATATGGCCCCAGAAGCCAGAGTTTTACCCTAATTTGCTTAAAATTTTGCACAAGAAGAACAATTAGTACTATAGTCAAGTGTGCCCAATTTTATTGAAATCGGTTCAGATTTAGATATAGCTCCCATATATATCTTTCGCCCGATATGGACTAATACGGTCCCAGAAGCCCAGAGTTTTACCCCAATTTGGTTGAAATTTTGCACTAGGAGTACAATTAGTAGTGTAGTCAAGTGTGCTAAATTTTATTGAAATGGGTTCAGATTTAGATATAGCTCCCATATATATCGTTCGCCCGATTTACACTCATATGACCACAGTAGCCAATCTTTTACTCCGATTTAATTGAAATTTTGCACAGGGAGTAGAATTAGCATTGCAGCTATGCGTGCCAAATTTGGTTGAAATCGGTTCAGATTTAGATATAGCTCCCATATATATCGTTCGCCCGATTTACACTCATATGACCACAGTAGCAAATCTTTTACTCCGATTTAATCTTTTACTCCGATGCACAGGGAGTAGAATTAGCATTGTAGCTATGCGTGCCAAATTTGGTTGAAATCGGTTCAGATTTAGATATAGCTCCCATATATATAGCTTTCGCCCGATTTACACTCATATGACCACAGAGGTCAATTTTTAACTCCGATTTAGTTGAAATTTTGCACAGGGAGTAGAATTAGCATTGTAGCTATGCGTGCCAAATTTGGTTCAAACCGGTTCAGATTTAGATATAGCTCCCATATATATGTTTTTCTGATTTTGACAAAAATGGTCAAAATACCAACATTTTCCTTGTAAAATCGCCACTGCTTAGTCGAAAAGTTGTAAAAATGACTCTAATTTTCCTAAACTTCTAATACATATATATCGAGCGATAAATTATAAATAAACTTTTGCGAAGTTTCCTTAAAATTGCTTCAGATTTAAATGTTTCCCATATTTTTTTACTAACATCGTGTTCCAACCTAGTGCATTATCCGACTTAAATTTTGAGTCTATAGATTTTGTAGAAGTCTATAATATTCTGTCCAGATCGAGCGTTATTTAAATGTATGTATTTGGGACAAACCTTTATATATAGCATCCAACACATTTGACAGATGTGATATGGTATCGAAAATTTAAATCTACAAAGTGGTGCAGGGTATAATATAGTCGGCCCCACCCGACTATATTATACCCTGCACTTGTTGTTACTACTAAGACTACTTGTTGTTACTACTAAGACTACTAGGACACTTGGAGACGAATGATGGAGATTTAAACACTGGGTTTGATATAATTCGAGGTGCAGAAGAAGCACAAGATGTAAGAGAAGATTCGAGTTGATCCTTGGCCTATATCGTTAGGTAAGGTTAGGTTAAGTATAGTGGCAGCCCGATATTTCAGGCTTACTTAGACTATTCAGTCCATTTTGATACCACAGTGCTGAATTTCAATCTTTTCACTGAGTGCAGCCCGATTCTATGTTAAGCTCAATGACAAGGGACGTCCTTTTTATAGCCGAACGGCGTTCCACATTGCAGTGAATCCGCTTAGAGAAGCTTTGAAACACTCAGAAATGTCACCAGCACTACTGAGGTGGGATAATCCACCGCTGAAAAACTTTTTGGTGTTTGCTGTTTGGTCGAAACTGGGTTTGAACCCACGCTAACCATTGCGCCATGGTGGCGCCCATTTCGTTAAAGAATCCTATATCGTTAGAGAATCCTATCTGGGTTGTACAAAAAAAAAAATCCATAGTTAAACTAACACTAAATTTAACTTATTTTTATTGCAAAAAATTAATTATTATTGTAGTTAAATTTTATTATTTTTTACGACAATTTCCACAGACAAATGAAGTCTTCGTTTTTTTAATTATGTCTCAAACATTTTATGAACTAAAGCAAATGAAAATTTTCGTACGATTCCCAAAAATAGTAAGAATGAACTATTGTATGGTTAAAATGGTCACGATTTGGCGCCAATGATGTTCTTCTTTACTTTTAGTTAATTTTTTTTTCTATGAGAGGGTGTAATTTCGTAAACTGCAGTTTAAAAGTACAAGAGGCCATTAAATGTTCCTGGTTTTAACAACGTTTTCTGGAAATCTCAAAATATGGAGTACAATTTAGTTAAATTTTCGAACGAGTTAGTTTATTCTTCCTATAAAATATTTTATTTTTTCGGTGTAATTGTTACAGGTATATTCATCGTGATAGATAATTTAGATGGGTTCAAAGTTTTTCTGCGGTGGTCTATCCCCTGACAACAATGTTGGTGACAATTTAGAAGTTTCGTCGCCCCTCCGACAGTTGCACTGTTCCACGTGATACAGTTTGGCGAATCCCGCCAAACGGTCCCGTCTCTATGGGATTGCGTTCTCCAAGTTCACTTCCCTTTGAGTTAAATGCAAAAATGCGGAACCAGCTGTGCACAAAACAAGTATATACAGCATTTAGTTCGGCCGGGCCGAATCTTAAATACCCACCACCATGAACTAAATTATTATAGTTTCCTTTGAAATTTCAGGGGGGTTTGATGACAGAGCAAGCAGAGCAGTTCAACCAGTACACTTCCCGAAGATAAATTTGAAGACTATATCAGATTCTGGATTTATAAGAACCATAGTTCTAGAGGAATCATTAACATCTCTTGTAAGTGTGCAAGTAAATTATAAAATAACGTCTTGATTTGAAATCTTAAATCTGTAGATTTTCACCCGAGAAGTAAAATCTGGAAATTTAACATTGAGCTTCAAGCAATTTTCATGATCAGTGCGCCTTCTATACCCTCAAGAAGTGAAATCGGTCAATATGGAGGCCTTACCAAATGGACCGATAAAACTTAATCCGATGCACGTTTTTGTGAGCCTAAAATACCAGAATATTTACAATTTCCGGCAAATCGGATAAAAACTACGGTTTCTAGAAACCCAAGGAGATCGTTCTTATGGGGGCTATACTAAAACATGCACCGATACTCACCTTTATGGTCCGAAAATACCTCTAGATTTCCAATTTCAGGCAAATTGGATGAAAACTACGGTTTCTACAAGTCCAAGAAAATAAAATCTACAAGTCCAAGAAAAAAAATATAGACCGATCATATGGGGGCTATACCAAAACATGCACGCACAGAAAAACCATGTTTGGACATGGTTGCCGCATCCATTTAATGCTTAACTAGAACATGTAATTGCCGCGAAAACCATGTATTTTGTCTTTGTAATAATAGTTTTCGAGCGGAGAAAAATGTATGGTGGCAATAAGCATTTGAATGATTCTCAAATACCGTAAATATGTTCTATCATTAAATGATAGAATTTGAGACCATTAAATGGAAAATCATGTACCTGAACATTCATTTTTTTTACTTTTTTACAGGGAAAAAAATATTTTTATAGGTTAAGTATAGACATGTCTAGAACCATTACATGGCCATAAAGACCATTTACATTTTTTTCGTGACCATTTCATTTTTTAACTTTTTTGCAGCGAAAAGAATTTTATAAAAACATTGAGCAGGTACACACGATTTTCATTTTGAGCGTCAGTCGTGTATTGATTGTTTCTTGGAACGGACGGAGAATACGGAATTATTGTGTTAATGTATTTATTCAGAAGTGGCACGTGGTTTTATGTGAACACAAAAAAGGAAAGTGTAATTGAAAAAAATGTACCTGATTTTTGTTCTGCATTTTGATATATGGTATCATTTATTTCTATTTGCAGTTACATAATGTCTGCGTTGGTACATTTGATGGACACGAAGTAAATATGAAATGATTACTTATTGTTGAAATTGAACCAAAACGGAATGTGTAAAAATATGTGAAGTTTGCTTGCACGACATTAAAAATACAAATAAACAATGAATTAATTTATAAATAAGTAAAACAAATAAATAAAGTTAATTTTGTGTTTTATTTTCTCAAGTGGCGTCCTTTTTTCGACGACGAAAAAAGTTTTTTCATAAAGATCAAAATATTTTAGGTTGTGACCATGTTCTTTTAACTGGAAGAAAAACATTTTTGACGAATACCATAATATTTTAGGTCGTGACCATTGTCTTTTAAAGGAAACAAAATTCTTTTTGTCAATATAATAACATTTTAGATTAGGACAAATTTATTTTTCTTAGAACCATGTTCACTGGCCAACATGGTTGCAGGTGAAAATAGCTCCTATCATATTATTTTGCTCTTCGAATATGATTGTGACAATCATGTTTCTTCTCTGCGTGCAGAGACATTATATTGTGATACCACATTGGTGAACTTCTCTCTTATCACTGAGTGCTGCCCGATTCCATGTTAAGCTCAATGACAAGGGACCTCCTTTTTATAGCCGAGTCCGAACGGCGTTCCACATTGCAGTGCAACCACTTAGAGAAGCTTTGAAACCCTCAGAAATGTCACCAGCATTACTGAGGTGGGATAATCCACCGCTGAAAAACTTTTTGGTGTTCGGTCGAATCAGGAATCGAACCCACGACCTTGTGTATGCAAGGCGGGCATGCTAACCATTGCACCGCAGTGGCTCCCTAGAACATAATATGTTCTAATATAATAACATAAATGTCCCAAACATTTTAAACTGGTTAGGAACATTATATGCTTGCACTTAAAACTAATGTGCTAAAAATTATACCAACTTTCGTCTTATACTTTCTTTTGTTTTCTTTCGTCACTTAAAAAAGAGGAAAACCTCAAAAAATGGCCCAAAAGACCCAAATTTGGAGCCCAAATGAGCCAGCAACACAAAAAAACCCAATTTGGCTGTTTAAATCTAGTGGTGTGTATGTCTCGAGAAACAGAATTAATATTAAGGACAAATTTAGGACACGAATCTTTGAAATTTGGGTCCCTTCGTTAATGTCATACCGCCTTTGCTCTAAGGAAATTTTCCCAAATATACACAGAAAAAAATTTCACGAAAAAATTTCCAATTAAAATTTTAATTGAGTTTTAAAAAAATATTCAATTAAAAATTTAATTGAATCAACAAATTTTTTAATTGAAACAAAAATCAATCACAAAAATTAATAGTATCAATTAATTTTTTAATTGGATCAATTAATTTTTAATTGACCTTCAATTAATTTTTTAATTGATACTATCATTTCTGTGATTGAAGACATTTCAATTAACAAATTAATTGGATCAATTAATTTCGTGATTGAACCAGAAATTTTTTTTTGTGTGTAGGCTAAGACTTATTTTGAGGATTTTGCACATTTGGATTAAATTTTTTTTTTTTACTTAATAAAAAAATTACATTGAAGCACTCTAATTCGTTAAATGTTATACTTGATCATAGATTTCAAGCTCGATAAGTCGCCAACAAATTTCTTTATTTTAAAGATGCCGCATATTTAGCTCGAAATCAATAAGAGAAAGCCAAAACCTTTGGATCCAAGTAAACTTTTTTTGAGTGGAGGGTAACACCATTGGATGGATATACTATCTTGCCACTCCGTTTGTAACAAATCGAAATATTGGTCTCAGACCCAATAAAGTATGTATGGTATATTCTGGATATTGGTACAATTCTGAATCGATCTAGCAATGTCCGTCCGTCTGTTGACATCACGCTAACTTGCGAACAAAACAAGCTATCGACTTGAAACTTGGCACACGTAGGTGTTATTGATGCAGGTTTTGCAAATGGGCCATATCGGACCATTTTTAGGTATAGACCCTATATAAAACGAACCCCAAGTTTAATTCCGGAGCCTCTTGGAAGAGCAAATTTCATCCCATCTGGTTGGAATTTGGTACGTGATGTCAGTATATGTCTAACAACCATGCAAACTTTGGTCTATATCGGTCCCCATATATATCGATCCCCAGTTTTGACTCCCGGACCATTTTTCATCAGATCCGGTTGAAATTTGATAGGCGGTATATGCTTTATAAGAATTATACAAAATTATACGCAGCCGCCATATAAACCGACCTCCAAGGTTTGATTTCTATAGCGTCCATGAGGAAGAAATTTTATCCGATATGGTTGAAATTTGGCCTCCTAATTACCATGCGAAAATTGGTTCATATCGGTTCCTTAATATTCTCTTTAAAGCTCTGCATCTAACTAATCTGTCTTTTTATTTAACACAGACTCCATATATGGACAAACTTACAATTTAAGGCAGGTACTTGTTCGCACTGAAAAAAAGCATGCCCGGTTCCAAAGATTTTGTCTTTACTTTAAAATTTTTGTTATTGATTCCGAGCCAAAGAAGCGGAGAATACAAGTAAAGATACTTTTAAGACACAATTCCCTTTTAAATTTGGGTTTTGTGTACTTGCTTCTAGGAAGCAAATTTAAATTTTTCGCTTTTCCAGCTTTTTTTCTTCATATGCTATCAAAGACCTTTAAAAACGAGTTAACGACAACTTTATTTTCCAAATTAAGACTCGACTTCTAAAGGGTGATTTGTTAAGAGCTTGATAACTTTTTTTTAAAAAAAAAACGCATAAAATTTGCAAAATCTCATCGGTTCTTTATTTGAAACGTTAGATTGGTCCATGACATTTACTTTTTGAAGATAATTTCATTTAAATGTTGACCGCGGCTGCGTCTTAGGTGGTCCATTCGGAAAGTCCAATTTTGGGCAACTTTTTCGAGCATTTCGGCCGGAATAGCCCGAATTTCTTCGGAAATGTTGTCTTCCAAAGCTGGAATAGTTGCTGGCTTATTTCTGTAGACTTTAGACTTGACGTAGCCCCACAAAAAATAGTCTAAAGGCGTCAAATCGCATGATCTTGGTGGCCAACTTACCGGTCCATTTCTTGAGATGAATTGTTCTCCGAAGTTTTCCCTCAAAATGGCCATAGAATCGCGAGCTGTGTGGCATGTAGCGCCATCTTGTTGAAACCACATGTCAACCAAGTTCAGTTCTTCCATTTTTGGCAACAAAAAGTTTGTTAGCATCGAACGATAGCGATCGCCATTCACCGTAACGTTGCGTCCAACAGCATCTTTGAAAAAATACGGTCCAATGATTCCACCAGCGTACAAACCACACCAAACAGTGCATTTTTCGGGATGCATGGGCAGTTCTTGAACGGCTTCTGGTTGCTCTTCACTCCAAATGCGGCAATTTTGCTTATTTACGTAGCCATTCAACCAGAAATGAGCCTCATCGCTGAACAAAATTTGTCGATAAAAAAGCGGATTTTCTGCCAACTTTTCTAGGGCCCATTCACTGAAAATTCGACGTTGTGGCTCGTTAGTAAGTCTATTCATGATGAAATGTCAAACCATACTGAGCATCTTTCTCTTTGACACCATGTCTGAAATCCCACGTGATCTGTCAAATACTAATGCATGAAAATCCTAACCTCAAAAGAATCACCCTTTAGTACAAATTATGCTATGTTTCGAGTAAAAAACGTCTTTAAAATAAAGTGTTGAAAAACATGTCCTAAATTTGAACGATTTTTTGCTTTGTAGTCAAGATGCAAAAAGACAACAAATTTAAAGACAATTTCATTAAATTTAAAGAATTTTTCTGTATTATTAAAGTCAAGTTGACCTTAGCCCAAAAAATTTTTTCTTTCATGTTATGATACCCATTTTTAAGTGAAATCACTTAATTATAAGGATAATATGACTTCATTGAAAAGTTTATCGACTTTTGGACAAGGAAAACAACTTTATATTGGAGAAATGCGTCTAAGCAAAATTTGCATTCGTATTTTAAAGACAGGAAATCTTTGACCTCACGACAATATTTTTTCAGTGCGCGGTTTCATTTAAAGCAGACTCCATTGATACGCACTTTTTTCGTCGCCGAGATTTCATTAAGATTTAACAGGAATATGTTTATGTTCATGTATAATGTTTATTATTTCAGAAAATGTAATCCCGAAAATAAAGCGATTTTCAACTGGAGAACCGAACATAGTACCAGCCTTTAGAAGACAATGTTAAAAATTTTTAACATACATCGGCTGTTGCTACCACAACCAAAGTAATTCGATTGTGACTGACAGTCTTTAGTAGAATTTTGTACGCAATTTATGGTGAAAGGGAAATAAGATCCGACATTTTGGCCGTATATAATTGTTTTTATTATTTTTTTTTTTTTATTTGAAAAAGACGACTATAGACTACAAAACTTTTGCAGACGTCGACTTTTCCAATTATTGGACTTTTTTAATGTTGTAAAATTCGGCTATCTACTTTTACGATTATGGCGACGTTAGATTTTTGTACAGTCATCGTTTAGTTCATAAATAGGTTTTTTCTGGCAAACGCATTCGCAAAAATTTTGCTAATTGCCTTTTTGGCTTATTCTGGCCAGTCGAATACGCAAAATTTGGCCGAATTGAAATCGCTTGTATTTGAGCCGGCGAATTGAATACGGCTATTTCATACCATTGCGACAATATATGTCTAAAAACAAAAATTATATACCAGACAATATTGATTTGTGCTAATAAAGCCCACATCCAAAATTTATATTCGATAATTTTTAATCATTTTAAGATACTCGGTATGTCAAGATTGATTCTACCCACGAAAGTAATGAATTGTTTGTCATCCCCTACACTACTCTGTGAGCAAAATAAACCCATCACATAATTTTTTAAATAGTTAACTTTACATTGCATTTTTTACTTCTTGAGCAGTGAAAATACGAATTAAATTGTGGTTCTAAAATAGACCTGCAAACACACATGTCTTAGATTTGCCATTTTTGCATCGATATTTTTTGAACCACTTAACTCATCCAGATCCAATTATACACGATTATTCGTCATCTCAATACCTCTCATTTAAGTACCAACAAGGAGCCACCGTGGTGCAATGGTTAGCATGCCCGCCTTGCATACACAAGGTCGTGGGTTCGATTCCTGCTACGACCGAACACCAAAAAGTTTTTCAGCGGTGGATTATCCCACCTCAGTAATGCAGGTGACATTTCTGAGGGTTTCAAAGCTTCTCTAAGTGGTTTCACTGGAATGTGGAACGCCGTTCGGACTCGGCTATAAAAAGGAGGTCCCTTGTCATTGAGCTTAACATGGAATCGGGCAGCACTCAGTGATAAGAGAGAAGTTCACCACTGTGGTATCACAATGGACTGAATAGTCTAAGTGAGCCTGATACATCGGGCTACCACATAACCTAACCTAAGTACCAACAACAATATAATCGGACATTTCTAACTCGATATATAATTTGTTTAGTGAAAAACGAGCGAAAAACTAAAAATAACAGAATATCTCAAAAACTGTTCAATAAAAAAATTTTTAATTTTTCAGCAGATCAAAATACATAAGAAAGGTCACCTCTCATCAAATGTACATTTTCAGTGTAAACTAGTGTTATTTATAAAAAATAGTCAAATTTTTATAGATTATTTACTAATTTTCCATGAAACAACAAAATGAAAAATAAATGATTCATTATAATTATTTAATATACTATTTATTCAATATAGATTTTATTATAAAAACCTATTCAAACATTTGGATTACATACAGCGTTGCCAATTTAGCTTTTTTCCCGCTAGATTTGGCTTTTTTTTGAAGACGTTTAGCGGGAAAAAAATGCATTTAGCTTTTAGCTTTTTTTTGGTTTTTTTTCATGAGCCTTTTAGCTATTTTTGGCTTTTTTTATTTTCGACATGTTCCTATTGAAATATGGATAAAACTTCGTTTTTATCTAAGCCTTGCTGTCAGAATAAGGTTTTCCACATATTTCAATTCCTTATATAAACTGTCAGTAAATTATTAGGAATATTAGCATTTGACTCGTTTATCCTTTTTATGTTATTATAATATTCTAAAGTTATTATGATATTACTAAATTAAAATAGTAGATGTGAATTGCTTTGTACATTGAAAAAATATTGTGGTGAAGCCAAAGATTTCATTTCCTTAAAATACGAACGCGAATTTTGGTTATAATAGCATTTGTGAATTTATCTTATATAAACTGTTTTCCTTGTCCAATAGCCGATAAATTCTTTTTGTCCTTATAGTTAAGTGATTCAACTTAAAAATGGGTATCTTTTCATGAAAGAAGGCTAGGGTCAATTCTAAAAAATTCTTAAAATTAATGAAATAGTCTTTAAATTTGTGGAGTTTTTGTATCTTGACCACAAACCAAAATAGCGTTCAAAAATAGAAGAGGTTTTTCAACATTTTATTTTAAAAACGTATACATAGAATAATTTCTACTTAAAGTCGAGTCTGAATTTGGAAATTTAAGTTGTCGTTAGCACGTTTTTAAAGCACTGTGATAGCTCATGAAGAAAAAAAATCTTTGGAACCGAATATAGAAATAATTTAGGAAATAAAATTTTGAATGTGGTATTATTTTTTTAACATCAAAAAATGCAATGAAAAAAATCGTAGTGATAGGATCAAAACAAATCTGCTATATATTAATTGAATGGATTTATATTTACGAAAATTGGACAACAATAGGTTTGTATGGGAAATTTTCGAATAAAAGTTATTCAATATAAACTTGCAAGACAGTTAGAATGGGCTTTATTCTCTTGGGTAAAATTAGGAGAAGTGTTCACGTTCACGAATTTATCATTAATTCAGTTAAAACGAAATATATTGATATTTTCTAATGCAGTTCTATGTGACATTATGCAATATATCGCACATTGGACTTGTTGATGATTAACCAGCTGGCAATTGCAAGTTTACTGGGAAAAATGTTTTTACTAGGAAATATAAACGAAGGACTTCCAGTAAAAATTTGTGATAGTAATCAAAATGTATCGAGCACGCAAACAGAGATAATATGACTTAAATTTTCTTACAGTCTCACAGAAATTGAATTAAAATGAATATAATTAAAATAATATGCATTTTAAGTGAAATAAAGCCTTTAAGTTTGTTAAATTTCAATCAAAAATGTGACTTTTGATACAAAAAATTTTAGCTTTTTTTCTAGCTATTTTTTAAAATTTTTTAGCTTTTTTTGGCTAGTTTTTTGGACAAATCTAGCGGTTTTTTGTGAAACAATTCTGGCAACGCTGATTACATATTTGCGAGCCGAACCATGGGGCGTATACAGATATGTATGTTAAATTCATACACACAATTGTTACAAAAAGTATACGCCACGCTAGACTTGGAAAAGAAAGCTTGTCTTTTATATAGAAGAAGAAAACTCCAAAAATATCAAAGAAGCTTTGGCTACCCCACTCAACTTACTACACACCCCAAATACACAAATAATATAATAAAGAGATTCTTCACTTACTCACTTACTAAAAAGAGATATGAGAGCACAAAAGAGAAAAAAATAAAGGTTTAGCAATAGTACACAAACACACCAACACTTCTGCATTTATGGCATATGGATAGAATGAGAGCAAAAACAACACAATTTGACATTTGGTTTTCCTCTAGCCGGGGGTAGCTGACAAATTGCACACCAGTCATTCAGTTGTATAAAGAGAACGAAATTCAGTGGTGTTCTACTGGTGTTGTGTGTGCTAAAGCTAAAAGGAATATAACAAACGAATTTTTGTAATTTCTGTTAGAGATTATAAGCAAACGAATCGAAGGCTCACTCCTGAAGGCTACTGATTGTGAAGAAAGTAAAGAATTCAAAGCTAAAATAGTTGGGTAAATAATTTCTATAATATAACAGAGGACGACTATTAATAGAATTTTTAATTTTATTCAACAATATTTTTCATCTTCTAAAATGTATGTGCAATGTGACTAACCCCCTTTATGGTACATACGACAACAAACCTATAGATTACCATTTCTACCCAAAGTGCTACAAACGAAAGTTAACGCTTCAAACTGTTTTTACGACAACCAAATAACTAATACACCGACTCACCAGAAGCCAAGAAAAATAAAATCAACGAAAAAGTTTATATTTTTGCATTACAAAACAAAAATAACATAACACAAGCCCCACCACCACTAACACAGCATTTGTGAGGGAGAAATAACTAAGCAGAACAAACAAAAGGTGAGTAACACTTATTCACATGTTGCAAATTTGCAAAAGTCGAGGAGAGCGACAAAAGTGATTAATAATATCAACATAAGCTGTCTATTGAATGGAAATGTTGAAGTGTCCCACAAAAGTAGATATTCGTGTTTGTATATTAGTTCGAAAGAAACGTGTATACGAAAACGCATCACGAGTTATGTAGTATCGTAAAAAAGTAAAAATAAAAAACAATGACCTAAAGAAAAATGTTTGCTTTTGTTACGTTTTCCTATGACAAATTCTCTCTATACCTAAAGGTGACGTAACGGGATATATTTTCTTATTTTTTGTTTATACATAAGGACATTCCCCTTTGATATACTTTGTTCTTTTATACTGTGCTTTTTGTTCAAAAACGAATTAGAGTGAATGGGAAAAAGACAATGCAAAGAAAACAATAAATTAAAATTGGGCACATGTTATAGATTTTCTACTTACATCAAATGCTACTTGCATTTCATCATATTCGTAGTCATAGTCGTCTAATACACCAGAGATGCTGTTTGTCCATGGCTTTCATATGTATGCATGTTCATATATTGGTCATTCTCAGTATGGTGCTAATAACATAACGATGTGTGTTTTATCTTTTCTATCCATTTGAATATCTATAGAAATATTTTCTTTCCTAAAAGCCAAAATATCTATGTACTATCACCACTTTTCTATGAAACATTTTGACATATCTACGTATGCATATACTCCTCTACCCCTTCTTAACGTATGAGTAATATTTTTTGTTATTGTTTATTTTTGCAAATGATTTGCCGGTATATTAGAGTGGTTCTCTTAAATTTACGTTGAAATCATAATGTAAACACAAAACAAAAATAAGTAAGAATAGTTTAAAGTCGGGAGGGGCTGAGTATATTATATCTTTCACCACTTTATAGTAGAGGTGTGCACGTGACACGAAACTGTCGTGACTCACGAAAATTTCCGTGACTCACGCTGATGGCCACGGCGTGAGTGTGATTAACAAACCAAATGTCGTGCGTGAGTGTGAGTCACGAAAATAATTTCTTCGTGAGTGTGCGTACGAAATTCGGAAAAATACGCTCACGAAAATAATCCCGCCCACGGACATAAAACGCTTACGAGTTGAATCCATTTACAATTTTAGTGAGACCTGAGATGTTAAACGTTAAATAACGCTCTCGATTTTAATCATGTTCGTGTCTTCAGACATATCCCTAAGGTAAATTACTCTTAAAGTCAGATTTTGGATTTTTTTTGTGATAAAGTTTGCAACTTTTCCGATATCCGTTTTCCAAACTTTTTTTTTTTGTGTGTAGCTGTCCATGATTTTATCGGCATTTCCAACAATTGGCCTTCCAGTGCGGGGTGTATCTTTAACGTCGAATGTATTGGAAGGAAATCTGTTACAGTATAATAAACACTATTGACATTTTTCACACGCTTGGATTTCGCTATATTTAAAATAAAGCACATTTTTCGATTTTGCTAGAGTTCATCTTAGACGTACGCTCAAACGAACTATCATCTTTTTAATACGTGCACTGAAAGAAGGATCTTCTGAGGGACGAAAATTTAGAGAGCTTTTGACGTTAAAAATTCTTTTTTAAAAACAAATAAAAAATCATTGAGTCGCTTATCATAAATTCTGGCTAATTTGTTCTAAAAGAAAATAACTTATAAGAAAGAGGAATTTCGTTTGCCTAATATTTCGTTACGGGGAAAGTATTTTCTCTTTGGGTGCAGTAGCTCGTACTTATTACAAGGCGAAATACAGATTAAAATTGCCTTCTTTACACAGAAAAAAATTTTACGAAAATTTTTCCAATTAAACTTTCAATTGAGTTTTAAAAAATATTCAATTAAAAATTTAATTGATTCAACAAATATTTTAATTGAAACAAAAAACCAATCACAAAAATGAATAGTATCAATTAATTTTTTAAATGAATCAATTAATTTTTTCATTGATACTATCATTTCTGTGATTGAAGACATTTCAATTAAAAAATAATTGGATCAATTAATTTCATGATTGAATCAGAAACAAAATTTTTTGTGTGTAAGAAGAAGTTCGAAATTCTTTTTACCGCACTGTGACAACACAGAAAAAATTATCACTAAAATATCGAATTAATAAATTCGTTGAAGCACTTAAAAAATTTACTGATACAATTAAATTAGTAATCAAATTAGAAAAATTAAGTTAGTTAAGAAAATGTTTGAGAGTGTTTACGTTTTTATTTAAAATATTAATTATCTAAATTAATATTTTAATTATATTAAAAATATTCCCAAATAAAAATTAGTTTCTATGTACGAGTATGTGCTAGAATCATTAAATTTTGGCTAACATGCAAAATATATAATTATAATCAGAAAATTCATAAAAAACCTTTAATCGTAAGAAAAATTACAAGATTTTTTTTCATTTAAAGGTAAAATAATTATAAATAATAATACAATAAATAATTGATTATCTCATTTTTCAATCATGAATATTTTTCCTGATGCAAATTCAATACAAAATTAATTGGATCAATTAATTTCATGACTAAATCAGAAAAATAAAACCAAAAAAGGGACACCACGCGTTATCAAAACAACAACTAGCGTTCATGATTTTAAAAACTAATGTTTACGAATTTATAATCAGGCAGTGATGACCCGTGTTCGAATCACGAATCGGATATTTTTTTTATTATTATTATATTAATATTTTATTTATTTATTATTATATCTGGGAAAATCAATTTTAAATGCTATACTATGAATACTAATTTACACTTTTCCATTTTTGCACTTAATTTACATAACAAATGAAAATTGGGTTGTCTGTTCCATATGCGTTAACAATCGCCTTAGTACATTGCACCATCGATGGCGTTGCCATAACGACTTACGATTATTTCTAGACTGTACATTAAAGAACTTCGTTCATAAAAACATGAAAGTCTGTTCAAGATTTTGGAATGTCGCGTTTTCTATTAGTGTATGCCATATGATTAGCTTTGTTAGGATAATCAATAAACATGCTAAAAATATAACTCAAAATTAACGTAATGAGATTTTTTCAATTATTTTTTCTTTGTTCATTAAGAATACGACATTAATAGAAGAAAATACATTTCGAAATTCATTAGCCTAATTTTAATGAATAATTTTATACTGTACTAGCGTAACCCTGCCCGCTTCGCTGCGCCTCCCGAAGCATATTTTCGTTAACTTAGTCAACCATATCCTTCGACCTGAAAACAAATTCGAAAAGATTTGAACTCTTTTAAAGAGTAGGTCAGGGGAAGACTGGCACAAAAACTGAAGTACTGATTATTCACTCCACACTGAAAAAATATTGTCGTGAAGTCAAAGATTTCATGGCTTAAAATACGAATGCAAATTTTGCTTAGCATAGAAGACGCATTTCTCTAATATAAAGTTTTTTTCCTTGTCCGAAATTCGATAAACTTTTCAATGAAGTCGTAATGTCCTTATAATTAAGTGATTTGACTTAAAAATGGGTATCATAACATGAAAGAAAAAATGTTTGGGCTAAGGTCAACTTGACTTTAATAATTCAGAAAAATTCTTTAAATTTAATGAATTTGTCTTTAAATTTGTTGCCTTTTTGCGCCTTGACTATAAAGCAAAAAATCGTTCAAATTTAGGACATGTTTTTCAAAACTTTATTTTAAAGATGTTTTTTACTTGAAACATAGCATAATTTGTACTAGAAGTCGAGTCTTAATTTGGAAAATAAAGTTGTCCTTAACTCGTTTTTAAAGGACTTTGATAGCATATGAAGAAAATAAGCTGAGAAAGCGAAAAATTAAAATTTGCTTCCTAGAAGCAAGTACACAAAACCCAAATTTAAAAGAGAATTGTGTCTTAAAAGTATCCTTACTTGTATTCTCCGCTTCTTTGGCTCGGAATCAATACCAACTTTTTTAAAGTAAAGACAAAATCTTTGGAACCGGGCATGTTTTTTTTCAGTGCATGGTTTCAACACACGTGCCCCGTACATTACATTCAACCATTTTTTTGTTTATTAATTGTTCTGTATTCAAATCGTTGGACAATCTTCTACATTTCCTGTGAATTTCAAGCGTGGTTTGTCAAGGGGACAAACAACATACCGTCTAATAAATCGGAAAAAGTACTTAAAAAATTTACCATATTAACATTTGTTAAAGTGTTGGACACGGAGAACTTGCCTTTCCTGTCCTGTTGCCTGTCAACTTTATGTAGGTGGCAGCCCGATGTATCAGGCTCACTTAGACTATTCAGTCCATTGTGATACCACATTGGTGAACTTCTCTCTTATCACTGAGTGCAGCCCGATTCCATGTTAAGCTCAATGACAAGGGACCTCCTTTTTATAGCCGAGTCCGAACGGCGTTCCACATTGCAGTGAAATCACTTAGAGAAGCTTTGAAACCCTCAGAAATGTCACCAGCATTACTGAGGTGGGATAATCCACCGCTAAAAAACTTTTTGGTGTTCGGTCGAAGCAGGAATCGAACCCACGACATTGCGTATGCAAGACGGGCATGCAAACCATTGCACCACGGTGGCTCCCTTAAATTTACTTTATGTAAATTTAAGTTGTTTACTTAAAAAGGTCTGGTAGAAGTCTGTGGAAAAATCATTAAATTGTGTACCGAGTTCCCATTTATCGACAATCCTCTACTTTCTATTTTCAAAAAATCGGGCAAAAGGGAACCCCCCTCCTTCGCTCCTCCCGGACCAGATATCGTAAATTTACGTACCCTATATTCATTTCATAAACTACCCAACTTCACTTTTCCCCTTCTCCAACCAGACATCGAAAAACCATGTACCCTGTATAAATTTAATCATCTTCTCCCAATTTCAAGTAAATCAGAGAAGGTTAGATTTTGCTCTATTTTTTTAAAAGGGACGTCACTTTCTCTGCAAATTTCAAGAAAATCTGTAAACTTTCCTTCAAGTTACATAGTGTGGGGCAAGGAGAAGATTCCCGTCCAAATACCCAAAAATCATGTACACTATATTGATTTCATAACCTTCCCCTGCGGTCTTTGTAAATTTGAGAATTCTCGTTTTTTCAGTTTTAGAGGAGGTCTCCCTCCCTGTCCCGATATCGAAAAATAGCGTATATTGTGTAGACGTCCCAGAAAATCTTAATCAAATTATAAGCCCAATTTTTAAACAGCGGAGCAAGGGGAGGCCCCTCTTCCCTTCCGAATATCACAAAATCAGATATCCATTATAATAATATAACCTAACCCACATCCTCTGTAAATTTCAAGTAAATTGGAAAAGTTTAATTGTTTTACGGTGCGTACTTGCGGAGAAATGAGGTCTCCCTGTGCCTTTTTAGTTTCCCCGACCAAATATTTAAAAAACGTATACCTCATAATCTCCCCAAGTTCTCCGTAAAATTTCAGTTAGTCTACAAATTTTAGTGTTTTCACTGTACTTTAAAAAAAAGTCGGACAAAGGGGAACCCAGCCCCCCCCCCTCACCATCCAAATATCGAAAAATAAATTAACCGTTCTTTGCCTAGACGCCCCCTTCAACCTTCCCTGAAAATTTCAAGCAAATCGGATAATTTTGTCCCAATTTTCAAAAAGTCGGGCAAGGGGGAGGTCCCCCTTACCGTCCAAATATTAAAAAATTTTGGTACCCCATAATAAATTCATAACCTTACGGCGTGTTCTCTGTAAATCTCAAATAAATCGGAGAATTTTGGTTTTTTTTACTGTACTTTAAACAAAAGTCATATAGAGGGGTGGTCCTTCTCCGCGACCAAATATCGCAAAATAAAGTAGCGGGTCTCTGTCTAGACATCACCCCTAACCTTCCTTGGAAATTTCATCCAAATCGGAGAACTTTGGCCCAATTTTGAAAAAGTCGGGTAAGGGGGTTGTCCCCCTCCCCCAGCAGATATCAAAAAATGAGGTACCCTATTTTCACCACATTTTTCATGTGAAACAAATAAAATTATTTTATAACAAAAGCAACTGCGATGAATTCAAAATATAAATTTTTGTAATGTGCGCTTTATGTAAACAAAGATTTTTCCGTTGAAACATTTCTTGAATTTTCTTTGTTATAAACTTCACAGAGCCCGAGATCTTTCCAACGAACGCAAAACCGTGGAAATCGGTTCGGTGAAGTTGCATCCGAGATCGCGCTGTATATAAAAAAAGATTTTCCCGCTTTTCCGTCGAAACTTTTCTTTGCTATAAACCTTAGGGAGCCCGAAACCTTTCCAACGAATGCAAAACCGTTCCGTTCGGTTCATGCGTTCTGTAGTTCGGTTCATGCGTTCTGGAGTTAAAGCGTCAGGAAGGAAAACCCGACTTATTTTTATATAGTAGAGATTATAATTTTATCCGTATTATGACCATGCATCAATTGAACCTTGACAGCATTGAAGGAAATATTGACTTAAAACAAGGAAGGAAATATTGACTTAAAATTTATGTAACATACATTTTAAGAGATAAAATACACAATATTAAGTCAAAATTTCTTTAAAATAAAGAAAATTTATTTAAAAGTAAATTTGTTTTGTTCACTAAATCGTTTTGAAATCTCGTTTCGCCTTTCCATTAAAATCGTGTACCTATGAAATATGGCAACTTGTCCTTAAGATAAAGATGTAAATTCATCATTGAAATTATTTGAGATCTTCAATATTTGCATTACAAATAAAAAGCCTCACAAATATGCTAAGAATTATTTGTAGAATTTTGTATTTTCTGAAATAAAAATTTATGGAGGTTTAAATCGATCAAAATATCTTTAATTTAAAGATGCCAATCATGAGTGACATATTTGATGTGGTGTATTATATCTTCTCAATCAAATTGGCTTTGTTATTTTGTATGGTTTCTATGTAGCCAAAATTCTAAAAGAGAATTGGCTTTATGTTTTCACATCTGTTCAAGTTTTCTTTTTTGGTGCTTTTCAACATTGCAATTTTCAATTGGTCATTGCATATGATATACGAAATAAACAATTTTCATGCCATTTTATGATTCCGTTTATACGTTTGGCCATTTGTTGCGGTCAACTATTTTGAAACGGCGCCATTTCGAATTGTTTAAATGAATGAGAGCGGTACTGGTTACACAGTGAATAATCTTTCAAAGAAGAAATAAATTTCATTGTTAATATACAGGGAAAAATTGGTGACTTCACTAAATACACCCACATTAAACCATTAATTTAATCGTAACTTCTATTCTATAAAAGTTTTTCGTTCTAGTAACGAAAATTTTAATTACACATATTAGAAAATGTCTTTCACAAGTCAGTTCAATTTTATAAAAATTAATTAATGTTTTCCTAAATGGTAGTTCAAATGTTCATGATTTGGTCATTACCTCCAATAAGTTAGTTTTATACCCTGCGCCACACTGTGGAACAGGGTATTATAAGTTAGTGCATATGTTTGCAACATCCATTTTGCACAGGGAGTAGAATTAGCATTGTAGCTATGCGTGCCAAATTTGGTTGAAATCGGTTCAGATTTAGATATAGCTCCCATATATAGCTTTCGCCCGATTTACACTCATATGACCACAGAGGCCAATTTTTTGCTCCGATTTAGTTGAAATTTTGCACAGGGAGTAGAATTAGGATTGTAGCTATGCGTTCCAAATTTGGTTGAAATCGGTTAAGATTTAGATATAGCTCCCATATATATGTTTTTCAGATCTCGACAAAAATGGTCAAAATACCAACATTTTCCATGTAAAATCGCCACTGCTTAGTCGAAAAGTTGTAAAAATGTCTCTAATTTTCCTAAACTTCTAATACATATATATCGAGCGATAAATCAAAAATAAACTTTTGCGCAGTTTCCTTAAAATTGCTTCAGATTTAAATGTTTCCCATATTTTTTACTAACATTGTGTTCCACCCTTGTGCATTAGCTGACTTAAATTTTGAGTCTATAGATTTTGTAGAAGTCTATCAAATTCTGTCCAGATCGAGTGATATTTAAATGTATGTATTTGGGACAAACCTTTATATATAGCCCCCAACACATTTGACGGATGTGATATGGTATCGAAAATTTAGATCTACAAAGTGGTGCAGGGTATAATATAGTCGGCCCCGCCCGACTTTAGACTTTCCTTACTTGGTTTTACTATGGTACAGAAAATTTCTACCAAAAAGTTTTACACTGATAGAGTAATATTTCTAGCGGGCAAGTGGCAAAAGATAGTAGAACAATATTGAACATAAAGTTAATTATTAATATAAACAAATGAGTTGAAGTTTGAGTAGAAATATGTAGAGACTTTTTCGACTACCCAGTATTTCTTGTCCTTCACGTAAAACGAAATTTTTTTGTTAATCATGTGTGAGTAACTGAAGAGCTTACTTATCTTTGTGTAGTATGCCTATTGGCGAGATTTAGAGGTGAACTTAGGTTCGTCAAGACATCGAATGTATTGCAACAACAATGAACTTAGGTTCGTGAATACACCAGTGCTTGGTTGTTGAGTGGAACTTACACGCAAAGAAAAAAAACGTTTCGAAAACGTGTACCGAAAACGTTTTTCTTTTGTTAGTTTTTTGAATTGCTTCGAAAATTTTAAACTTTTATCACCAAAAAAATTCGTTTGTTACAAAATTTTTATTTTTTCAATAAAAAAGATATTTTTGAAACAACAACACAGTCCATTTCGTTTATATCAAACACTGTTCTTTTCTGACTTTAGGTCTTTAATACGACACATTTTACAGTTCAAAATTTTATATACTACAATGTAATGTTGAACATTTTTTCGGAATCTTCCGAACATATCTGGAATATATGTTAAAAAAAAAAAAAAAAAAAAAACTTTGGTCGAAGCAGGGATCGAACCCACGACCCTTGGCATGCAAGTCGGACGTAGCAACCACTGCTCCACGGTGCCAAACTAAATGTTTGTTTCTGGTAAATAAACTTTGTTTATTCGGTTCGTGGGCGCCGCAAGCTATGCTATATAAATATAATTTATATGGATATTTATCTATTGATGACCATAACAGGTACATAGCTCTGTGGTTAGTGTGTTGGCTTACAAAGTGCATGGTCCGCGGTTCGATTCTCCGTCCAGGCGAAAGGTAAAAAAAATTTTAAAATTTATAAAATCGTATAATTTCTTCTACATTGTTGGCATTACAGGAAAAGGTGTTAAGAACAAAAAAACCTCGTGGATGTGAGAAAGATGTGAGGGAAAATGCAATTAGTAAGAAAACAATGTGTTTTTTTTTTTGAGTTTGTCTTTATGAATTTTTTTTTACATCCTGGAAAAGGATAAACGTTTATCACAAAAAGTATATACTTTTCTTCCAAATACACTTCCTTACAGCGAAAAGCAAATGAGAAACGAACTTTATTTGTCTAAAATTTCGTTTGGGAGGAAAGAATTATTTTTTTGCGTGTAGGTTCCAATAAATAACAAAAGTTAGAGTTGGGAACTCTAGCAAATACCCCCAGTTGCTTCGACGAAATACTCTCGGCAACCCAAATTAAAACAGGTGTGATTTCGTGTCACTTACATTTATTATGGTTGACGGGAGAGATTCCTATGGGCGACGAGAGGCAACGATGTGATCTGGTTGACGACACTCAAGCTGCAATAAGAAGGATATTTCCTGTTTTACATGACAGGAACCTTCTCATAAAATAAGAGCGGATAAAAAAGATAAAAGGAGTTGCCACTCGTCATTACAAAAATCTTAATTCAGTGTTGTATTGTTCTTAATTCATTGCTTTACAAACTAGATCTAATTTTTATAGAAATATACATTGAGTTCAACACATTTCACTTCAATACATTTCAATTCAATACAATTCAATAAAAAGTTTAATGGAATTTCGGTTCAAGATGCATTAAGACCAAACTGCGCACTCACGAACATAATCACGCTCATGGGATGAATTCCCTTACACAGAAAAAAGTGAACTGTTTTATGGGAATAATGAACTACCGCGTGCGAAAAATTGAACTAAAATGTATTCCATTTTGTGAGGTTGCTGTAATGCGTTGTTAAAATAACGAGAATTTCCTGAGTTTGTTTTTATTAATTTTTAACTACCATTCTTCCTTCTCATGAAGGCAAAAATAAACTAAAGATAAAGAAATAATAATCGGAGCCAAATCATTATCATATTAACCCCTCAGTAGTTTCTTATTTTTTTGGGGAATCGAACGAAATTTTTCTTCTGCTTTCGTTCATATAAATGTAGGTGTGCGTTCATTGAACTTTATGCTCTCGTTTCGTTCATAAAGTGTTTGAGTAGGGGTTTCCCCGGGAACGGGATCCCGGGAAGTCGCTATTTTTTCGCTCCAGATTTCCTGGGAATTAAGTACGGGAATTTCCGCGATTTTTTCTTTACAACATTTTGTATAAAATGGAGGGATAAATACTACAAAAAAACATTATTTGTAGTACCATTTGGTAAATCATCATACTCATTACACTTCCAAAATCTACTTTAACAATTTTTAACTGTATTTTTCTTTGTAAATAAGGGATTTCAAATCCATTTTTAGTAGATTTTGAGTCTAATGTGAATGGGGTATAATTTAGACTAAGTATAGAGGAATATACAAAATAATTTAATTGTTTTTGATATTTTTGTTTAGATGTTCAATTACTTTGGAAATTGCATTCTTCTATTTGAATTAGGTACCAATTAGTAATAGTTGCCTTGTGCGAAACACATAGTCGTGGGTTCTAGCCCAGGCCTCCCAATTGTTTAAAAGAAGGTTGCTCTTCCTAATTTATTATCGTCATATTTCTGTAAACCGACATTCCAATAGACTGGTACACTAATTGAAACTTTATGAACAATGGGTCATTTTACCTTATGTTATATAGCCACTTTTGCAAATGCATAATTTTAAAATATTTTCATAATTATGGCAAGGATGTGTTTATAAAAATGGCAACATTTATTATGATAGTTACTCTAATATCAAATATAGATGGTGTATTTCTTTTGGGAATATTGATCGAAAATTTGCATATAGTGAAGTATAGTGACTCTGTTTTATGATGGTGACATCGAAAAAAGTTTCTATCATTTCCATACAATTTTTGAAATGTAAAAAATCCCAATATATCGGATGAGACTGACCATTGTAACTATTGTAAAAGTTTTTTGTTTTTTGTGTATTACAAGATATTTTATTTTAGTATGATTTATGGCTGATATAAACGATTAACATAATAATACATTGTCAGTGGCCCACACAGCGCCTTATAACTGTAGCTTTAGGCGATTTCTAATTTATTCAAAAGTCCAAATATATGCCACATCGAAGCAGATTTCCCTTTGACCGGGATCCCGGGAAATTCGAAAAAAAATTCCCGTTTTCCCGGGAATGGAAAAAGTCCGGGAAAAAGAAAACCCTATGTTTGAGACATACTTAAAAAATAAGTTAGTTTAACTACGGACTTTTTTCTGTATATGATGTTAACGACTACCACTTTATTCTCGTCAGGTGACGGTATTTAATTCTTTTTCGCATCTACGCACTCTTAAAAGATAAATTTCAAACATAAGATGCTATTCAGTGTTGAGTTACTATAAGCGAGGTGACCATTTTTATACCCTAAACCACATAGTGGTCAGGGTATAATAAGTTTGATCTGCCAAAAAATGTGCCTACCAGAAATATTGATTTTAGACCCCATAAAATATATACCAATCGACTCAGAAACACCTTCTGAGTCCATCTAGCGCTTGGTGTCCGTCCGTCTGTCCATGTACACGCAAAAAATAATTCTTTCCTCCCAAACGAAATTTTAGACAAACAAAGTTCTTTTCTCATTTGCTTTTCGCTTTAAGGAAGTGTATTTGGAAGAAAAGTATGTACTTTTTGTGATAAACATTTATTCTTTTCCAGGATGTAAAAACAATTTCATAAAGACTAACTCAAAAAAAAAAACATTGTTTTCTTGCTAATTGCATTTTCCCTCACATCTTTCTCACATCCACGAGATTTTTTAGTTCTTAACACCTTTTCCTGTAATACCAACAATGTAGAAGAAATTATACGATTTTATAAATTTTTATTTTTTTTTTACCTTTCGCCTGGACGGAGAATCGAACCGCGGACCATGCACATTGTAAGCCAACACACTATATATATATATATATATATATATATATATATATATATATATATATATATATATATATATATATATATATATATATATATATATATATATATATATATATATATATATATATATATATATATATATATATATATATATATATATATATATATATATATATATATATATATATATATATATATATATATATATATATATATATATATATATATATATATATATATGAAAATATAAATTCTTTAACCGTATGTAAACTTGTGTGAGACTGTGTAGCTCCCATATATATGTATCGCCCGATTTCGACAAATGGGGTCACGTGGCACTTTTTTACTAACCGTTACTGGCTGGTAACAACAGCCAAAGAAAAATCTAACAAAATTTTAAGATTACCACAAATCTATAGAAATTTTTATCAACACTTTATTCCTGTAGAAAATGTTGTCAACATTTTCTTTCTATAGAAAATTTTGTCAAAATTGTATTTCTATAGAAATTTTTTTCAAAATATTATTTCTATAAAAAAGTTTTTCATAATGTTATTTCTATGGATTTTTGTTTTTTCAAAATTTGTTTAAATTTAACAAAAATATTGTAGGGAAAATTGTTTGGGAATGTATGGGAAAGTAGGGAACTTTTTTTGTTCTTGTAGGGTAAACCGAACATTTTCCATGGCAACACTGACTATGAGCTATAGTCAGATTGAGACAAAGCTCCCATAAACAAGTACCCCTTAATTTTCTTAAATATGCAACTGCGATTTATCTCCCAGACCTATATCAATGTTACCCTACAAATGCTTATGATTACTAATTCAGTAAGGGTGGTTTAGGGTATGATATAGTCGGCCCCGCCCGACTTTCTATTTTACTTACTTGTTTTTTATGAAAGTGAGTACAAAATTATTCACGTGTACACCTTTAGTGAAGTAACATATTCTACGTGTCTTCGCAATCAATGCAGTTCTTTTATTCATTCATTCTTCATTCTAATAGCTTTCTCTAAAGGTATTCCAACCGACTCCAGTACTCATGGACTATGTTTCTAGCCATAATAACTTAAAGAAAGAACGTCGCTAGGTGAAACTCTCAACAAATCCCTATACAAATTATCACACAAACAAATATTTGCCGGTAGAATACAACGGCAAACAAAAATAAAAACAAACAAGATTATCTTATTTCATTTTTTTTGTGTGAAATATTTGCTATACAATTACGAGAGCAAATACAACACCGACCAAAATTAAACGAAGAGAAGAGTGAAAAATGAATTTGAAAATCAAGCAAAAAATGCGTTTCATTTGCAATAAGCCGATATTTTTAGATTGTAACACGTAGAGTCAAAATATTTTTGCTTCAGTGTGCCGAAATTATTTGTGGCGAAATTCTTAAGAATGACAACAACTTGCCTTTCAGCCTGCCAAATGAATGTTGGACGTCTGTCGTTTAATTTCGATTGAAATTCCTTTTATTTTTTTTTATTGGCTGGCAATCTTTTTTATTGAATAGCTGGTACAATTGAATGACGAGGCATGACAGCGCTATAGAAAAAAATACACTTGCACCATTTGTAAACATCATTAACGCCACAAACCATAAAAAGACAATTTTCAACTTGTATCTATGTTTTATAGATTTGCGTTAAAATTATATACACCTGTGATCAAAATAATAGCAGTACTTGCATGGGAAATGGTTCTTTGTGAGGTCTAATATCGATGGTTTAAAATAACAAGTAAGTAAAGTAGAAAGTCGGGCGGGGCCGACTATATCATACCCTAAACCACCATTACAGAATTAGTAATCATAAGCATTTGTGGGGTAACATATAGGTCTGGGAGATAAACCGCAGTTGCATATTTAAGAAAATTAAGGGGTACATGTCTATGGGTGCTTTGTGTTAATCTGACTATAGCTCATAGTCAATGTTGCCACGGAAAATGTTCGGTTTACCCTACAAGGACAAAAAAGTTCCCTACTTTCCCATACATTCCCAAACAATTTTCCCTACTATATTTTTCGTTAAATTGAAAAAATTTTACAAAACAAAAATGGTTCTAAGTACTTTATTATCTTAAAACATGAATATGCAACGTATATAACTTAGAATATAAATTTGTATTACCACCACGGTTGCCACAGTTGGTAGAATTCTACCCAAATTAGTAATCTTTTTTGTTAAATCTCTATAAAAATAAAATTTTGGAAAAAGTTTCTATAAACAAATTTTTGTGAGAAATTTTTCTATAGAAATAAAATTTTGACAATAAATTCTATAGAAATAAAATTTTGAGAAAAAATTCCACAGAAATAAAATTTTGAGAAAATTTTTTATAGAAATAATATTTTGAAAAAAATTTCTATAGAAGTACAATTTTGACAAAATGTTCTATAGAAATAAAATGTTGACAAAATTCTCTACAGGAATAAAGTTTACCACACATTGTTAAAGATCAAGCCATGCCGGCTTCTAATTTCCTCCTCTAGAGCCACCAAAATGTAAAAATGATTACAAATTGTGTTGAGTGAAAACGTCCTACATTGTGGCCCTACGTCCCTACAAGACGCTAAATATTAGAAAAACCCTACATATAGGGAATTTCCCCTACTTCTAGCACCACTGGCTGTGTTGATATTGCACCTACGGAGTTAGTATGTCACTAATATTGAGCCCATTATTAAAAAAGAGAGTCGTTAAATTAGTGTGGGTAATAAATACAAATTTGTAAAAATCGAGCAATATTCTTATGTAAGAGCTACAAGTACGTATAAGTACGATCGGCTAGTACATCAAAATGTGAAATTTGAGTAACATTGGTTAATAAATAAGAGTACTATGGCCAAATTTGGGAAAATCGAGCGATGCATATATATGGAAGCTATATCTAAATCTGAACCAAATTCCATAATATTTTGCGGGTTTGATTAATACCACAAAAGGTTACCTTGTGCAAGATTTGAGGAAGATCAGTTAAGAAATGAGGCCTGTATGGTCAAACATAAGGTTATTAGGGGCGAATTTTTCAAAATCGGGTGATACATATATGGGAGCTGTATTTACATCTGAACCGATTTCGATGAAATTTTGCACATATAGTTAGTACTATAGAGGACTGGATCTAGCCAACTTTTAGTAAGATCGGTTAATAAATAAGGGTTCTATGGCCAAATTTAGGATAATAGGGCTATACATATATATGGGAGCTATATCTAAATCTGAACCGATTTCGATGATTTTTTGCACGTATAGTTAGTGCTATAGAAGACCACATTTAGCCAAATTTGGCTAAGATCGGTTGATAAATAAGGGTTTTATGGCCAAATTTAGAAAAATCGGGCGGTACATATATATGGGATCGATAGCTAAATCTGAACCGATTTCGATGATTTTTTGCACATATAGTTAGTGCTATAGAAGATTATATTTAGCCAACTTTGAGTAAGATCGGTTGATAAATAAGGGTTTTGTGGCCAAATTTGGGAAAATCGGGCGATACATATATATGAGAGCTATATCTAAATCTGAACCGATTTGGATGATATTTTGCAGACTTGAAGGGCGATGGAAAAGATTACCTTTTGCCAAATTTGGTGACGATCCGTTTGAAAAAACGCGCAACGTGACCCTATTTGTCGAAATCGGGCGATACATATATATGGGAGCTATATCTAAATTTGATCCGAATTCTTCCAAATTCAATAGCGTTCGTCCTTGTGTCCAAAAAACTCCCTGTACCAAATTTCATCAAAATCGGTTAATAAATGCGACCGGAATCCTGTGAACAACAAATACATGGACAGACGGACACCAAGCGCTAGACCGACTCAGGAGGTGATTCTGAGTCGATCGGTATATATTTTATGGGGTCTAAAATCAATATTTCTGGTAGGCACATTTTTTGGCCGATCAAACCTATTGTACCCTGACCACTATGTGGTTTAGGGTATGAAAAAAGGCCTAAGCCGATTTTTTTTTACTTTACATGAAAAGGAGAAAACGTAATAAAATTCGTAAAATTTTTGATGTAACGAAAAAATTTAACCCTACGATGGGTGGTAAAGAACTTAGCGTTATGATTGAAAGTCTGTCAATTTAAAACAGGTCTCATGAAAAACTATGATCTTCTATTTTTCAGGTTTTGGATGTAGATATTTAGTTAATCTTTTTTTTGTGTTCTATCAACCTTTTTTTTTTTTTTTTTTTTTTATATCCATATTTATTTATATATTTAATAAAAAGGGGTCCAGCCGTATTTAGATATATGTATATGTGTGCGTCCTACACTTTTATTTACAGCAATTACATCATAACAATATTCTCCAATAGTTCAAACAAAAATAAAGCTTAACTAAATGTTGCATTTTTTGGGGCTGATATTTGTATGTGTGATTTGATTCTCGCTCTCTGTTTACAACATTGCAGTACAAAACAAGTAAGGAAAGTCTAAAGTCGGGCGGGGCCGACTATATTATACCCTGCACCACTTTGTAGATCTAAATTTTCGATACCATATCACATCCGTCAAATGTGTTGGGGGCTATATATAAAGGTTTGTCCCAAATACATACATTTAAATATCACTCGATCGGGACAGAATTTGATAGACTTTTACAAAATCTATAGACTCAAAATTTAAGTCGGCTAATGTACTAGGGTGGAACACAATGTTAGTAAAAAATATGGGCAAAATTTTATTTATGATTTATCGCTCGATATATATGTATTAGAAGTTTAAGAAAATTAGAGTCATTTTTATAACTTTTCGACTAAGCAGTGGCGATTTTACAAGGAAAATGTTGGTATTTTGACAATTTTTGTCGAAATCAGAAAAACATATATATGGGAGCTATATCTAAATCTGAACCGATTTCAACCAAATTTGGCACGCATAGCTACAATGCTAATTCTACTCCCTGTGCAAAATTTCAACTAAATCGGAGTTAAAAATTGGCCTCTGTGGTCAAATGAGTGTAAATCGGGCGAAAGCTATATATGGGAGATATAGCTAAATCTGAACCAAATTTGGCACGCATAGCTACAATGCTAATTCTACTCCCTGTGCAAAATTTCAATTAAATCGGAGTAAAAGATTGGCCACTGTGGTCATATGAGTGTAAATCGGCTGAACGATATAATATATGGGAGCTATATAGAAATCTGTACCGATTTCAATAAAATTTGGCACACTTGACTACACTACTAATTGTACTCCTAGTGCAAAATTTCAACCAAATTGGGGTAAAACTCTGGCTTCTGGGGCCATATAAGTCCATATCGGGCGAAATATATATAACAGGTTGGCTGATATGTCCCCGGTCTGACACATAGATGGCGTCGCTAGTATTAAATGCATATTATTTTTATATAGTACCAACCATCAAATGATTCGTGTCAAAATTTGACGTCTGTAAGTCAATTAGTTTGTGAGATAGAGCGTCTTTTGTGAAGCAAAAAGGAATTTCGTGTTTTGATAAAATACTGTTTTCTGAAGGGAAAAATACGGTGGAAGCAAAAACTTGGCTTGATAATGAGTTTCCGGACTCTGCCCCAGGGAAATCAACAATAATTGATTGGTATGCAAAATTCAAGCGTGGTGAAATGAGCACGGAGGACGGAGAACGCAGTGGACGCCCGAAAGGGGTGGTTACCGACGAAAACATCAAAAAAATCCACAAAATGATTTTGAATGACCTAAAATGAAGTTGATCGAGATAGCAGAGGCCTTAAAGATATCAAAGGAACGTGTTGGTCATATCATTCATCAATATTTGGATATGCGGAAGCTCTGTGCAAAATGGGTGACGCGCGAGCTCACATTTGACCAAAAAGAACAACGTGTTGATGATTCTGAGCGGTGTTTGCAGCTGTTAACTCGTAATATACCCGAGTTTTTCCGTTGATATGTGACAATGGATGAAACATGGCTCCATCACTACACTCCTGAGTCCAATCGACAGTCGGCTCAGGGGACAGCGACCGGTGAACCGTCTCCGAAGCGTGGAAAGATTCAAAAGACCGCTGGCAAAGTAATGGCCTCTGGGATGCGCATGGAATAATTTTTATCGATTATCTTGAGAAGGGAAAAACCATCAACAGTGATTTTCTGTGTGTTTTTCTTTGTTAGACCGGGGACTTATCAGCCAACCTGTTATGGGAGCTATATCTAAATCTGAACCGATTTCTTCCAAAATCAATAAGGTTCTATTCTGAGCCAAAATACATACTTATGCCAAATTTGAAGTCGATTGGACTAAAACTGCGACCTAGACTTTGATTACAAAAATGTGTTCACGGACAGACGGGCATGGCTATATCGACTCAGGAGCCCACCCTGAGCATTTTTGCCAAAGACACCATGTATCCATCTCGTCTCCTGGGTGTTGCAAACTTATGCACTAACTTATAATACCCTGTTCCACAGTGTGGCGCAGGGTATAAAAAACGACTTTGACATTGACTTGCCTACAAAATTGACTCATTTGCTGTCGTGATACTCAGCGTTATGTTTTGTAAAAGGGGTTGCTAGATGTGACGATATTACGTAATTTTGGCGAATTACTGAGTCAAGTTGTAAAAGGTGATTTTTTAAGAGCTATAGGAAAATTTTCAGAAAAACACACAAACACACAAATTTAGAAAAATGCTTGAAATAATTATTTGCCGATATAACATAATTGAATATTTGAAGATTATTTCATACAAATGTTGATTGCGGTCTATCCGCTTAGTTTAATTTTCGCATACTTTTTGCAACATTTCGGCCAATATTTCACGAATATATGCTTCAATATTGTCTTCCAATGCGTTTAATTAAAACAAGTTTTTCTGTATAGACTGAGCTTTAACATAGTCCCACACAAAAAATAGCCTAAAGGCGTTAAATCACACGATCTACACGCAAAGAAAAAAAGTTTAGAAACCGTGTACTCGTGCACATTCACGCACGACATGTGTGTAGGAATTCACATTCACCTACACGCAAAGAAAAAAAACGTTTGGAAAACGTGTACCGAAAACGTTTTTCTTTTGTTAGAGTTTTTTGAATTGCTTCGAAAAATTTAAACTTTTATCACCAAAAAAAATTCGTTTGTTACAAAATTATTATTTTTTCAATAAAAAAAGTTATTTTTGAAATAACAACACAGTCCATTTCGTTTATATCAAACACTGTTCTTTTCTGACTTTAAGTCTTTAATAAGACACATTTTACAGTTCAAAATTTAATATAGTACAATGTAATGTTGAACATTTTTTCGGAATCTTCCGAATATATCTGGAATATATGTAAAAAAAAAAAAAAACTTTGGCCCAAGCAGGGATCGAACCCACGACCCTTGGCATGAGAGTCGGACGTAGCTACCACTGCTCCACGGTGCCAAACTAAATGTTTGTTTCTGTTAAATAAACTTTGTTTATTCGGTTCGTGGGCGCCGCAAGCTATGCTATATAAATATAACTTATATGGATATTTATCTATTGATGACCATAACAGGTACATAGCTCAGTGGTTAGTGTGTTGGCTTACAATATGCATGGTCCGCGGTTCGATTCTCCGTCCAGGCGAAAGGTAAAAAAATTTTAAAAATTTACAAAGTGGTATAATTTCTTCTACATTGTTGGTATTACAGGAAAAGGTGTTAAGAACTAAAGATCCTCGTGGATGTGAGAAAGATGTGAGGGACAATGCAATTAGCAAGAAAATAATATTTTTTTTTTGAGCTAGTCTTTATGAAATTGTTTTTACATCCTGGAAAAGAATAAACGTTTATCACAAAAAGTATATACTTTTCTTCCAAATACACTTCCTTACAGCGAAAAGCAAATGAGAAACGAACTTTGTTTGTCTAAAATTTCGTTTGGGAGGAAAGAATTATTTTTTTGCGTGTACGTTCACGTTATACATACAATGTTTAAATCCTCACGCTCACGAATTGAATTTGTTCGTGAGTGTGATTTTTTGTGCCTATATTTTACCGTGAGCGTGAATTTTATCGTGTTCGCACTGGAAAAAAGCATCCCCGGTTCCAAAGACTTTGTCTTTACTTTAAAAAATTTGGTATTGATTCCGAGCCAAAGAAGCGGAGAATACAAGTAAGGATGCTTTAAAGACACAATTCTCATTTAAATTGGCTTCTACACTGAAAAAAATATTTACGCGATATTAAAGATTACGCAACCTCAATTTTAGGATGGGCAATTTACACACTATTAGGGACAAATTTCTTTAAAAATATGAAATTTTAATTAAAAGAAAGTTTATAATCTTTGCTTCAACAATTTTTTCATTAAATTTAGGACACACATTTTGCAAAAGTCGTTAAAGTTGCAAGTCTTTAAACTAAGGCAAATTTTCCTTAAAGTAAAGGAAAACATTTTTGATTTAAAGAAATCATCCTTAAATTAAGTGAAATATTGAATCTTTATATTTAAGATAAAAACCCTTCAAATATAGGTTAAGACTTATTTTGAGGATTTACCATCTTTAGTTTAAAGTTTTTTTTTGGAATTAAGAAAATATTTTTTACTTCAAAGTATCCGTCACAATTTGAATTTTTATACTGACATTTTGTTGTACGTGTATAGCTTTATTAATATACCGGAAAAATAGAATGAAAATTCCTTAAATGAGATCTGTACCCTAATTTTAATTTTATGGATCCTAGATTCAAAGCCAGATAGGGTGCAAAAAATCCTTATTTTAAAGAACCCGCATCTTTCGCTCGGAATCAAAACCAAAATCCTTAAAGGAAGGTCGAAATCTTTGAATCCAAGTAAACTTTTTTTGAGTGTAGGAAGCAAATTTTAATTTTTCGCTTTCTCAGCTTTGTTTCTTCATATGCTATCAAAGTCCTTTAAAAACGAGTTAACGACAACTTTATTTTCCAAATTAAGACTCGAATTCCAGTAGAAATTATGCTATGTTTCAAGTAAAATACTTCTTTAAATAATAAAGTTTTGAAAAACATGTCCTATATTCGAACGATTTTTTGCTTTGTAGTCAAGATGCAAAAAGACAACAAATTAACAGACAATATTTTTTTCAGTGCGTGAATTCTATCGTGCGCGTTAATGTTTTCGTGAATGTGAATTTTAATGTGTGTGTGATTTTAATCGTGAACGTGAATTTTTTCGTGAGCCTGATTTCGAAGAAATTTTACTCACGCACATTCACGAACACATTTTTGTTTAGTTACATTACGATTCGCATCATTTTTAAGAAGTTCGGTCCAATGATGCCAACAGCCCATAAAATTAAAAAAACTGCTTTTTTTCTGGATGCATTCGTAGCTATGGCAGTACTTCTGGTTGAGGCAAGAACTGGAACTGATGAAAAATAAACTGGAAGAAAGCTTCCAAACTATAGCATGCACGCAAAAAAATAATTCTTTCCTCCCAAACGAAATTTTAGACAAACAAAGTTCGTTTCTCATTTGCTTTTCGTTGGAAGGAAGTGTATTTGGAAGAAAAGTATATACTTTTTGTGATAAACGTTTATTCTTTTCCAGGACGTAAAAACAATTTCATAAAGACTAACTAAAAAAAATTGTCCTGGCTAATTACATTTTCCCTCACATCTTTCTCACTTCCACGAATTTTTTTAGTTCTTAGCACCTTTTTCTGTAATACAAACAATGTAGAAGAAATTATACGATTTTATACATTTTTAAATTTTTTGTTTACCTTTCGCCTGGACGGAGAATCGAACCGCGGACCATGCAATTTGTAAGCCAACACACTATCCACTGAGCTATGTAGACGTTATTGTCATCAATAGACAATTACCCATATAAGTTATATTTATATAGCATAGCTTGCGGCGCCCACGAACCGATTAAACAAACTTTATTTAAGAGAAAAATACATTTAGTTGGGCACCGTGGAGCAGTGGTTGCTACGTCCGACTTGCATGTCAAGGGTCGTGGGTTCGATCCCTGCTTCCACTAAAGGTTTTTTTTTTACATATATTCCAGATATAGTCGGAAGATTCCGAAAAAATTACATTACAACATTACATTCTACTATATTAAATTTTTACTATGAACTGTAAAATGTGTCTTATTAAAGACCAAAAGTCAGAAAAGAAAAGAACAGTGTTTGATATAAACGAAATGGTCTGTGTTGTTGGTTCAAAAATAACTTTTTTTTATTGAAAAACTAAAAATGTTATAACAAACGAATTTTTTTGGTGATAAAAGTGTATACTTTTCAAAGCAATTCAAAAAACTCTAACAAAAGAAAAACAAATGGAAAGCCAGCAATAGAAGTTATTAGAAAAATATGCTCTGAAAAATTGAACATTAGTCCGCAGATTAAATCGGCAAAATCTCTTTTCGAGAGAAACAACTCACAGACTGTCATAGTTGAATTTGAAGAAGAAAATGATTTAAGAGAAGTACTAAATAATACAAAAGGCCTATCAGGCTCAGCTATATCAATTGATAGAGACTTGAACCCACAAAAAACAGCTCTTCTGTTAGTAAGAAAGGCGATTTTATAGGTCTCAAAGAAGTATAAAATAGCTGAAGAACCTAGTGCCCTTGTAACTACGATTAATAAATTAGAGGAATACTGCAATGGAATTTAGTGGTTAACGCAAGTAAATCCAAAATTATGGTTTTTCGCAAAGGAAGCCAAATATCCCAAACGTGTTTGTCCAATTTTTAGAGGCCAGCGGACACAACTCTTTTGTAAAACATACTTGTCCGAGCAAGAAGTTGTACAAATCCTAGATGGAAGAGGGGATAATGACTGGAGAAATTTGGTCAAATATATTACAGCGTCAATTACATACAGGAAGCTGATTATGTCAGAGTATTCCTAATTTACTACCATATTCGTATATGTGCAACCCTTCTAGTCATACACAAATTTTTAAAATTAAATTCCGGCTGACGACAATATGTCATAGCCGTAAATCTTTGTTTCGCTTTATTTATTTTTTGTAACAAGTAACTAAAATTTAAAATCAAAAATTTTATAACATGTATATATAAATGAAAATTATGAAATAAAGATACTACTACTACTACTACTTCTGGTTGATCTTCACACCACAATCGACAATTTTACTTATTTACATACCCGTTGAAAAGAAGCGCGCTATGAATATTCTTAACATAAATAAAATGATAATTTAATATTCAATAATTTGTAATGGTTAAATTATAGGCGAACGTGAAGATGTTTGACAGTGAAATAAAACACGAAACGTGCATTAGCTATTTATGCAAGTGTTGCCAAAGGATAATAGATAAAAAATTACCCTTTATCATTATACAGTTGACTTTCCTGAGTTTGCTTCTTTATTATTGGACGAATAATGGAAAACACTATTCCATTATTCAACAATAACTTTGACTAACATTGACTATTAGAATGACGAATCCGCGTTATTTTGTAATTATAAATTAATTCATTTAACTTTAATTACACCGAGTTAAGTTAGATGGCTAAAGTTTAGTTTTCTCATTTCTTTTAAATCAATTTTAATCAACACGCTCGCACAATTGATTTGGTGTTGTTATATTGTCCCCAGCAAAAAAAGCGCCGCCAAAAAAAATAGTGAAAATGTTCCTTTTGGATCCGGAAGTGGTGCAAAATTGGCGCAAAAGCGATAAATTTAACATGGGGTTGTAATCAATACCAAAACCATTAGTGTAAAGACAAAATCTTTGGAACCCAGCATGTTTTTTGTTCATTCGTTTGAACGTAAATGGTTCCATGTGAGGCTATAATGAAAAGCAACTTTTTAAATTTATTTAAAACGTTTCTGTTATAGATATTATGATTTCGACAAGGGTGACTCATTTTCACTCTAAGTTATTGTACACTTCAGCTACATACCACAAATTGTTACAGTCTCCCTTTTTACATAAATTATAAAAATGACCCACTTTAATCCACTATAATCATATAAATCGTTGTGAGTTCCTCGAATCTGTAAAAGTTAATGATGTCGAAGGTATTTTGTAGATCCAGAATCTGATATAAAACCAATATCTATTCTACATTCGACTGTCGAACGACACTATATGAACTGATCTTGAAAATATTGAAATTCGCCCGAAATTCATAATCGCCGTTTCACTCTAATATATGTTTGAATAATTGTATAGTAGCACAAGTGTATCGTATATTAATTTGCCTTAGATCACAAATTTGACATTTTCTTTTCAACTCATTCAATCTCTTAACAAAAAACAATTACTAATGATATTACGTCAATTTAACGGCAATGAGAAAGAAAAGCTAGCAAATGAATGTGACGGATGATTCCATCGGCCCAACCTCCTTTTCTAGAAAAATAAATGCTATTAAAATTTGACAACTAAAAGTGAATGGGTATACAAATGTCTTATATGGAAAGATTAACCACAAACCAGTTATCCTTAACACGACCAAATATTATGGGACAAAATTCATTTCTATAGGAAATTTTGTTAAAATTTCATTTCTATAGGAAATTTTGTCAAAATTTCATTTCTATAGGAAATTTTGTCAAAATTTCATTTCTATAGGAAATTTTGTCAAAATTTCATTTCTATAGGAAATTTTGTCAAAATTTCATTTCTATAGAAAATTTTGTCAAAATTTCATTTCTATAGAAAATTTTGTCACAATTTCATTTCTATAGGAAATTTTGTCAATATTTCATTTCTTTAGGATATTTTGTCAAAATTTCATTTCTATAGGAAATTTTGTCAAAATTTCATTTCTATAGGAAATTTTGTTGAAATTTCATTTCTATAGAAAATTTTGTCAAAATTTCATTTCTATAGAAAATTTTGTCAAAATTTCATTTCTATAGGAAATTTTGTCAAAATTTCATTTCTATAGGAAATTTTGTCAAAATTTCATTTCTATAGGAAATTTTGTCAACATTTAATTTCTATAGGAAATTTTCTGAAAATTTCAGTTCTATAGGAAATTTTCTGAAAATTTCAGTTCTATAGGAAATTTTCTGAAAATTTCAGTTCTATAGGAAATTTTCTGAAAATTTCAGTTCTATAGGATATTTTCTGAGAATTTCATTCCTATAGAAAATTTTCTGAAAATTTCATATCTAAAATTTTTGCAAAATTTCATATCTATATAGTTTACATAATCTTCATTATTGTCTTCCTCTAATAAGCTAATATTTTCTCATATAATTTAAAACAATATAAAATGAAATTGAAATTGAATTGATTGTAGTTTTTTGTATTCTTCTTTTTTAGAAAACATGTTCGCATTATGGTACCTATCATTGGCGGTCGATGAGATGCGGTAAGTGTATAATATATTTTGTTAACATTTGATTTTGAATGGGATAATGTTATAAGACTTTCAAAAAAGCTTTTCATAAACAGCTTCTGAAAATAATCAAATTCAAAAATGTTTTTAAAAATTATTGCATACCTTAGGGCTGGAATAAAAATATTATATAGAGGTCATTTCCACTGACATGAAAATGTGGTAACGTAAGGAATAATATCATCTGAGAGAATAAAAACACAAGAGAACGAAATTGTGAAGCGAAACTGCGTCAGAAGGTGGCAGTCATGAGGAAAATTTCTCTAATATCATTCAGTTTTGTCGGCGCTTCTTTCAAATATCATACAGTTTGGGTCGGCGTCACCCAGTTCAGTTCTCTGCTGACTTTACGAAACGTAAAGAAAATAGGATTTAGTAAAACATACTTTGTAGTAACAAATGTTCTTTTTTATAAATGCTTTCATTCCATTAAATTTGTTGTTTTTGTAGAAGAGAAATTTTCGTCCTCTTGTATTTTTATTCTCTCTGATATCATCGTAAAAAATTAATATAAGAAGAAGGTGGAACGCCGTTCGGACTCGGCTATAAAAAGGAGGTCCCTTGTCATTGAGCTTAACATGGAATCGGGCAGCACTCAGTGATAAGAGAGAAGTTCACCACTGTGGTATCACAATGGACTGAATAGTCTAAGTGAGCCCGATACATCGGGCTGCCACATAACCTAACCTAACCTAATATAAGAAGAAGAAAATCACGCTATCGTACATTGAAAAAAAAAATATATATATATATATATATATTGTCGTGCGCCCAAATATTTCATGTCCTTAAAATATGAATGCAAATTTTGCTTAGCAAAGAAGACGCATTTCTCTGATGGAGTCATTGTGTCCTTATAATTAAGCGACTTAAAAATGGGTATCATAACATAACATTTTTTTTTGACTAAGGTGAACTTGACTTTAATAATTCTTTAAAATTAAATTAAATTCAAATCTTTAAATCTGTTGTCTTTGCATCTTGACTACAAAGCAAAAAAAAAGTGTTCATAAATATGACGTGTTTTCAACACTATATTTTGAAGACGTTTTTACTTGAAACATAGCCTAATTTCTACTGGAAGTTAAGTCTGAATTAGGAAATTAAAGTTGTGGTTAACACGTTTTTAAAGGAGTTTGACAGCATATGAAGAGAAAAAGCTGAAAAAACGAAAAATTAAAATTTGTTTCCTAGAAACAAATACGCAAAACCCAAATTTAAAAGAGAATTGTGTCTTAAAAGTATCCTTTCTTGAATTTTCCGCTTCTTTGGCTCGGAATCAATACCAAATACGTTAGAGTAAAGACGAAAGTGTACGAACAATACAAGATATCGGACTACATAATTAGGAATACAAAGAGTAGTTAAACTATTATTGAAAAAATATCACTGGAAACTTTGTATCCACTCTGAAAAAAGTACTTTTGTAATCAGATCAGATTTTGTGTCCTTCAAATTCGTATGAAATTTCTTCGTAACATGTATTTCTGTGATATTTATACTTTGTATTTAACCGAAATTAGATATACTTTTCATTAAAGACAATGTGAAAACTAATAAAAAATAAAATTTCGTTGAATGAGCCAAACTGGTCTTCAGTAAATCCAAAATAATTATTAAATAGAGACGTTCTTAAATGTGATGACTTTTTGAGACTTGCCCTTAAAGGTGAAAAACATTTAAAAATAGGAAACCGTTCCAAGACATCCTTAATTTTAGGACAAGCAATGTACACGATATTAAAGGCAAATTTCTTTCACATAAAAAAAATTAAAAGAAAGTTCATCGTTTCTGCTTTAAATTTATTTGCGTCCGTTCGTTAAAGTCGTATGTTTTTGAAGTAAGTTTTCCTTAATATAAACAAAAAAAAAAAACTTTCAAAAAAGTGGCCTTGAAATTAATTGAGATATTCTTGGATAAAAAATGGTGAAATATTGACATAATTAACTACCTTGATTAAAACAGTTCATTGTATCAATTAATTTATTAATTGAAAAAAATTTCAACTTCGATCAATTTTTTTCTGTGTAGATAGCTCCCTACATACAATTTTTTCTGATTCAATCACGAAATTAATTGATCCAATTAATTTTTTAATTGAAATGTCTTCAATCACGATGATAGTATCAATCACCGTTTTAATTGGAAATTAAAAAAAATACTTGAATAAAAAATTAATTGATTTCATTAGGTTAGGTTAGGTGGCAGCCCGATGAATCAGGCTCACTTAGACTATTCAGTCCATTGAGATACCACATTGGTGAACTTCTCTCTTTTCACTGAGTGCTGCCCGATTCCATGTTAAGCTCAATGACAAGGGACCTCCTTCCACATTGCAGTGAAACCACTTAGAGAAGCTTTGAAACCCTCAGAAATGTCACCAGCATTACTGCACTGAAAAAAATATTGTCGTGAGGTCAAAGATTTCATGTCTTTAAAATACGAATACAAATTTTGCTTAGCATAGAAGACGCATTTCTCTAAAATAAAGTTATTTTCCTTGTCCAAAAGTCGATAAACTTTTCAATGAATTCGTATTGTCCTTATAATTAAGTGATTTGACTTAAAAATGGGTATCTTAACATGAAAGAAAAAATGTATAGGCTAAGGTCAACTTGACTTTAATAATTCAGAAAAATTCTTTAAATTTAATTAAATTGTTTTTAAATTTGTTGTCTTTTTGCATCTTGAATACAAAGCAAAAAATCGTTCAAATATAGGACATGTTTTTCAAAACTTTATTTTAAAGAAGTTTTTTACTTCAAACATAGTATAATTTCTACTGGAATTCGAGTCCTAATTTGGAAAATAAAGTTGCGTTAACTCGTTTTTAAAGGACTTTGATAGCATATGAAGAAAAAAAGCCGAGAAAGCGAAAAATTAAAATTTGCTTCCTAGAAGCAAGTACACAAAACCTAAACTTAAAAGAGAATTGTGTCTTAAAAGTATCCTTACTTGTATTCTCCGCTTCTTTGGCTCGGAATCAATACCAAATTTTTTAAAGTAAAGACAAAATCTTTGGAACCGGGTATGCTTTTTTTTCAGTGTGAGATGGGATAATCCACCGTATAAAAACCTTTTTGGTGTTCGGTCGAAGCAGGAATCGAACACACGACCTTGTGTATGCAAGGCGGGCATGCTAACCATTGCACCACGGTGGCTCCCATTGATTTCATTAGCAAATTTCAAATTTTTTAATTGATTCAATTAAAAATTTAATTGATGTTGAATGCAAAACTCAATTAATTTTTTCATTAAAAACGTAACTATTTTCAATTACTTTTATAACTGACTTAGTGTTTTTAGTTTGATTAAAAAATTGTTTGAAATACATTTTTAGTTACAAATTAAAAAAAAAGAAAAACGACAACTTTTTTTAAGTGACTTAGTTTTCCGAGTTTGACCAAAAAGTTAATTGTATCAATTAATTTTTTAATTAAAAATTTTAAAATTTTCAATCATTGACTTAATAATCTTAATGTTTCTATCTAGATTAAAAAAATTATTGTATCAATTAATTTATTAATTGAAAAAATTGTCAACTTCAATCAACTTCTTAATTGGAAATATTTTGGTGATATTTGTTCTGTGTATAATATGTCTTTATTTTAGAGAAGCACCATCTTTTGTGCAGAATCAACACCAAAAAGGGAAGGTCAAAATCTTTGGATCCAACAAACTTTTTTGAGAGCACGATTGACATTTGTTTTCCCTGCAAAAGATATCTCTGATATCATATTACAGTTAAGAACATTACATTTGATTTGTTATGATGTGACGAAACATGTCAGTTTAATTTGGGCTTTTATCTTAATTTAACGTAGACAATTTATTGCACACGAACACATCTGAGACATGTTTTCTATGTTGAAGAAGCCGATTCAATGTTTTAGGCCTAATAGGTAGGTTGGTTGCGACATTCTAGGAAGAATGAAGTTAAAAATTTGCCAATAACAATAAATATCGATTACTATTGATCCACATTTCATACCGATCGATTTCGAATCACCTGCTGAGTCGATTTAGATATGGGCGCCCGCTTGCCTATATTCATGTTTCTTGTTCGTAGTACAAGAGTCAGAATTTTTATTTGCATTTCATTAAATTTTGTACCTGAAAATGAAAATTTTTTGAAAAATTTCCAGAGACCTTTGTTTCATTACTTGTTTTCAACCTATAATATGAAATTCATATTTATTCAATTTTTTTATCTTAATATTTTCCCTGCTATCTGAAATTGTTTTATTTAATCTGATAACTTTTTATTGCAAATGCAATAAGATCAGTCGCGTACACTCCTCAGATCTACGAGTTGATTACTCCGTTTTTTGGCAAATTCATCCCCAATAGTTAACATTATCGAAGATAAGGTAATACATACATAGGTACTTGTAGTTACCCAGTCGGATAATTTGTGGGCCCTGCATTTATAAGAGCTGAAAATGCGCATTATAAAAGCGTCAATGAAGCTACCAACACAGCTTACATGATAAGGTGCTTTAACATCTCTGTTTTTAAAAATTTGCTAAAGCTTCTCAAATCAAGTCTATTATAATGCCTGTTTTAAGCTCCACATCGGAACGACTACTAATGACATTTCAACTTACACGAGAAGGCTTGTGTTTCATTCAATTTATTTTATTTAAAAAAGAATCGACACTTATTATACACTGAGCCACACTGTGGAAAAGGGTATTATAAGTTAGTGCATATGTTTGCAACACACAGAAGGAGACGAGATAGAAACATGGTGTCTTTGGCAATAATGCCAATGACAGACCCTCCGTCTGCCTGTGAACTCATTTTGGTGATCAAAGGCTAGGTCGCAGTTTTAGTCCAATCGACTTAAAATTTGGCACAAGTTTATGTTTTGGATGAGAATAGAACCCTATTGGAAGAAATCGGTTCAGATTTAGATATAGCCCCCATATATATCTTTCGCCTGATATGCACTTATATGGCTTCAGAAGCCATAGTTTTACCTAGATTTAGTTGAAATTTTGCACAAGGAGAACAATTATAACTGTAGTCCGATTAAGATTCAGTCTCACTTAGACTATTCAGTCCATTGTGATACCACATTAACTAGAAGTACCTATTACATATAGGCACTTCTAGTTTTAACCGCTGAACCTTCTCGATTATTTTTCTTCGTTGAACCAACCAGATTGTTCCAAAAACATTAGCAGACTGCTTAAGTTAATGTTTTCCAGATCCGCCAGTAATCTGGAGCTATATGCTCCTAAAAGTTGCTTGCGCTTTACACAAAATGCAGGACACTTACACAAGAGGTGTTTAATTGATTCCTCTTCCTCCGCATCATGACAGCTCATACAATATTCATTATACTTCGCGCCAATAGTTTTTGCAAAATCGCCTATCAGGCAGCAGATATCAGGAGTGATATCTGACGTCTCGAGAACATTAGCATATCTAGTGTGCGGTTTAAGTTGAAATGGGGCCATATTTGCTTGGTGTCGTTACAACCCTTGCAATTCTCCCATCGAACATTTGCCATCATAACAGCCTTCTCACGCAGCATGAGCTTGCAGGTAGCCAGGGGCATACCAACAGATTTTAGTTCACCTGGAATATGTAAGGTAGTCCCTAGCCTAGCCTCATCCGCTTCGCAGTTCCCCGGTATGTTCCTATGGCCAGGCACCCATATTAGGTGAATATTGTACTGCTCAGCTATCTCATTGAGAGATTTGCGGCAGTCGATGGCCGTTTTCGAGTTGAGAAACACAGAGTCCAAGGATTTTATTGCAGGTTGACTGTCTGAGTATATATTAATGCCCACCTTTTTTGGAACATTACTTCTCAGCCAATTCGCCACATCTCTTATTGCTAATATTTCAGCCTGAAAAACACTACAGTGATTAGGTAATCTTTTCGCTATTCGAAGTTCCAGATCAGTAGAATATACTCCGAACCCCACTTGTCCATCCAATTTGGAGCCATCAGTGTAGAAATCTATATATTCTTTATTGTCGAAAAGTGGACTCGCCAAAGTGTAATCCACTACGTTAGGCACATCTGGCACTATTTTGAGGACCGAACTGTGACCGTATCTTTTTTCCGACCACAGCGATAGCTCGCGCAACCGCACAGCCGTTGTTGCAGCTGACTGTTTGGCCAAAATGTCTAAAGGCAATAGATGCAGCATGACATTAAGGGAATTTGTTCCTGTCTTGCTGAATGCGTCTGAGATACACAAACACGCCATACGCTGAACTTTATCTAAACAAGTCGGTTTCTGAAGTGCCGGCCACCAGACTACAACACCATATAGCATTATAGGTCTAACCACTGCCGTGTATAGCCAATGCACAATTTTTGGTTTTAGTCCCCACTTTTTTCCTATTGCCTTTTTGCACGAGTACAAAGCTACCGTTGCTTTTCTCGCCCTTTCTTCAATATTAAGCTTAAAGTTCAGCTTCCTGTCCAAAATAACGCCAAGGTATTTTGCTCACTCACCAAAGGGAAGTTCAATACCCCCTAAGGAAATGGGCCTAACCGTGGGAGTTTTGCGATCTTTGCAGTACATGACTAATTCTGTCTTTGCAGGATTTACCCCAAGACCATTGTCCTTCGCCCATTTCTCAGTCATTAAAACCAGGAAAATTTAATGCCCTGTTGTACTTTTTAACTGCAGTTCACGAAATTACATCCTCTCATAGAAGAAAAATTAACCAAAAGTAAAGAAGAAAATCATTGGCGCCAAATCATGACCATTTTAACTATACAGTTCAGCTTCCTGTCCAAAATAACGCCAAGGTATTTTGCACACTCACCAAAGGGAATTTCAATGCCCCCTAAGGAAATGGGCCTAACCGTGGGAGTTTTGCGATCTTTGCAGTACATGACTAATTCTGTCTTTGCAGGATTTACCCCAAGACCATTGTCTTTCGCCCATTTCTCAGTCGTTAAAACCAGGAAAATTTAATGCCCTGTTGTACTTTTTAACTGCAGTTCACGAAATTACATCCTCTCATAGAAGAAAAAAATGACCATTTTAACTATACAGTAGTTCATCCTTACTATTTTTGGGAATCGTAGGAAAATCTTCTTTTACTTTAGTTCATATTGAACTTATGTGTACGGTCATTGAACTTTATACCCACGTTGAGTTCATAGAATTTTTGAGACATACTTGAAAAAAAAAAGTAAGATTTCATTATGCTGTGGAAAACTTCGATAAAAATAATAAAATTTAACTACTAGCAAATAAATTTTTTTCCAATAAAAACAAGTTAAATTTAGAGTTAGTTTAACTACGGAAATTTTTTTCTGTGTACACTTTTGTGTAGTTGCCTAAAAATTGCTTCAGGTTTAAATGTTTCTCATATGTTTTACAAACATTGTGTTCCATTACAAGGCATTAGACGACTTAAATTTTAAATCTATTTTGTAGAATTCTAAAAAAATTTGTCCAGATCGAGTCAGTTTAAATGTATATATTTGGTACAAAAACCTCTATATATAGCACGCAAAACATTTGACGGATTTGATATGGTATTGAAAATGTGGATCTATAAAATGGTGCAGGGTATATTATAGTCGGCCCGCCCGCCTTTAGACTTTCCTTACTTGTTTTTAGTTGAATCCTGGTAAGAAAACAATTGCTAAACCCTATTTATAGGCTAATGATGGACTATAAAAATTTTTAAGAATTTGTGCGAACCAGATCTCATAAAGGCTTTTATCTCTGATGAGAAAGAAAAATGTAAAAAAAAATTAAATTAATTAATGTAAATATAAATACAAATATAAATATAGATATAAATATAACAATAAATATAAATATAAAAACATAAATATAAATATAAATATCATACTATCGCTCTTAGTATAGTAATAGGTACTTTTGGTTAATGTGGTATCACAATGGACTGAATAGTCTAAGTGAGCCTGAATCTTAATCGGGCTGCCACTTTAACCTAACCTAACCTAATCGCTCTTATTAGTAACTGACTTGATCAAAAACATTTGTCTGTGCTTTCGAAATTCATATATTGTTTTTAGGCGTTATAAAGTTCCTGATTTTGCAATGCAGATAGTCATGAGTAGTGAATATTTTTCGGTTTCTAAAAACTGTAGCGTGGGAAGTACAATGCTTCTTTGGTGGAGGCAGCATCACTAGTCATTATGTTGCCGTCTCTAATAACAGACCTGTTAACACAGCTCTCATGGAATTCGTAGGATAATGTGTTTATGTATGTTACATTTAAAATAGCCTTTAGCTCTGTGCAAAGCACAGCCGACCGTAGCCGAGAGGGTACAGTGTGCGCTTATGAAGTCAATGGTCGTGAATTCGACACCGCTTTCAGGAGAAATTTTATAAAGGTAAAATTAAATTGTAATAACAATAAATTCTATGTCAATATACATTAAGCAATTGGGGAAATCATTATAAACAAAAACGATAAATCTAACAAGTATATACGGCCGTAAGTTCGGCCAGGCCGAATCTTATGTACCCTCCACCATGGATTGCGTAGAAACTTCTACGAAAGACTGTCATCCACAAATTTCAACTCACTCGGATGAAATTTGCTCCCCCAAGAGGCTCCAAAACCAAATCTCGGGATCGGTTTATATGGGGGCTATAAATGATTATGGACTAATATGGACCACTTTTGGCATGATTGTTAAATATCATATACTACCACCACGTACCAAATTTCAACCAGATCGGATGATATCGGTTTATATGGTAGCTATATATAATTATGGACTGATAGGAACCAATTCCTGCATGGTAGGTGCATGTTGGATACCATATATTATATGGGGGCTATATATAATTATGAACCGATGTGAACCAATTTTTGCATGGTTGTTAGAGAGCATATACTAACACCATGTACCAAATTTCAGCCAGATCGGATGAAATTTGCTTCTCTTAGAGGCCTCGCAAGCCAAATTTGGGGTTCCGTTTATATGGGGGCTATACGCAAAAGTGGACCGATATGGCCCATTTGCAATACCATCCGACCTACATCAATAACAACTACTTGTGCCAAGAAGTGAGAGGGCAAGGCCTTGGCCCCCAATGACAACCCAATGTTATTTTGAAATAGAGTTTGCATTTGTGTGGCATCACTACTGGCTCCTAAATTAGGTACATTGTAACGCCTGTAACACGACGCTTTTCCTACTGGGTAGCTAATGAATAATAGCAGAAACCGATTACCTCGTAGTAACTTCGCAACTTGCAATCGGCAATTGTTGAGTAATATACGAAAGTGTTTGTTCTATGGTGTGGGTACAAGCACGTATGACACTCATTCGTTGTGGTCAAACAACTCGTGTTTCCATTAGCAATGATTAATAATTGCAACAACAATTTTGCTCGATTGACAACGAACATTTTTTGTATATGTACTAATCGTAATCGACAGAAAGAACATTAGTATGTACCGTTATAGAAGTTATCTCCTCTGTTCTGGTTTACGAATTCGCAAAAAGTTCTGGTTCTGGTTTACGAATTCGCAAAATTTTGAATTTGTCAATTACACATCAGCCGATAAAATGTTTCCCAAGTCATAAAAAATCATAAATTGTTTGCATACTTGGAATTGTTCATGCACAGGAGAAGCATTTTTGTGGACACTATGTTCGATTCTTAAATATTGATGAAGGAACTTGCATCAGTTTGTGACTTTTACTACATTTTATACATTATAAGAAAAAAATGTATTTCGGACCATCTCTGTATAGTTTCACTCTAATAACCTGCTTACGTATTAGTGACATAATATTATCATCACAAAATATGAAGCATTTTGATAGGAAATGCGGCTAAATATCTGATTTGGTCAGGGATGATCGATTGTTAAATCGTTCCCTCTTTTGTTTGCAATAAAAATATTTTGTGAAGTTTGTTAGTATTCTTGTTATCAAATTAGAAGAAACGAACTCTATACTATAAAAAAATTGTATTTGTAATTTATTATAAGTTAATATCACATGATGAATATTGTATTGCACTCTTATCACGAATTGATGAAATCGCTCACATGTTTCAAACTTCTTCAGAAATTTTGCACTTGCCGTGCCTACAATAGTAAACTTCTAGAAATTCGTTAAGTGCAGTGATAAGCATAAAGCAATTCTGTCACTGCTCCAAAGGGAAAAGATTGCTGTGAATGAGTTTAATATCAGATTGATATTTAACGAGAGGATAAACCACTAACTGTTAGTTTTTTATACCCTGCGCCACATTGTGGAACAGGGTATTATAAGTTAGTGCATAAGTTTGCAACACCAAGAAGGAGACGAGATAAACACATGGTGTCTTTGGCAATAATGCTCAGGGTCAGCCCCTGAGTCGATCTAGCCATATTCGTCTGTCTGTGAACACATTTTTGTAATCAAAGAGCAGGTCGCAAATTTAGTCCAATCGACTTCAAATTTGGCACGGGTATGTGTTGTGGGTCAGAATTAGGGATGCCAGACGTGCTCCTTTTTACAAAATGTGATCTTAAAACAAGATAAGCTAAAAGAGCACGTAAAAGTGCTCTATTTTTAGTTAAGTACTCTTTTTGTGCTCTTTGTATGAATCACAACATACATTACTCCAACGCGATTCAATAAATGGTACGAGATTTTCCTATGCCGTTATTTTCTAATTAAATAGTGTTTTACTTTATATATCAGAGTCGAAGAAGAGCACGCCGATGTTGCTTCTTCACTTTGTACTCTGTTCTAAACAAACTTCTTCCAATAACATTTTTCACAAAAACACCAAACAAATGACTTATAAAGTATTGTAAGAAAATTAGCTTGAGTTGAAAGTGGTTTATTTTATGTATATGATATGCTATGAACCTTTTTTATGGAATTAAGTGTTTTTATTTTATTTGAAAAAGTGTGCTCTTTTTATAAACTGAATGTGCTCTTTTTGCCTCTTCAAAATCTGGCATCCCTAGTCAGAATATAATCCAATTGATTTAGGAAGAAATCGGCCTCAGAAATAGATATATTTCCCATACATATTTTTCGCCCGATATGCACTTATGTGGCCCCAGAGGCCAAAATTTCACTCCGATTTATTTTGCACAGGGAGTAGAATTAACATTCTTACTATACATGACAAATTTGGTTGAAATACGTTCAGATTTAGATATAGCACCCCTATATAACTTTCGACGGATGTACACTCAAATGACCACAGAGATAAAATTTTAACTCTGATTTACGTGAAATTTTGCACAGGAAGTATAAAAAACATTCGTACACAGAAAAAAATTTCCGTAGTTAAACTAACGCTGAATTCAACTTATTTATATTGCAAAAAAAAAAAAATATTTGTTTGTAGTTAAATTTTATTATTTTTTGGGAAATTTTCCACAGCCTAATGAAATTTTCGTGTTTTTAAGAATGTCTCAAACATTTTATGAACTAACCGTGGGTATAAAGTTCAATGACCGCACACATAAGTTCAAAATGAACTAAAGCAAATGATGCATTTCGTACGATTGAGTACAATTTAGTTGAATTTTCGTTCGAGTTTGTTTTATTCTTCCTATAAAACAGTTTACTTTATTTCGGTGTATTAGGCATTCCAATATATATATATATAT